>NC_080647.1:20000000-20190872 GCF_027579445.1 Ammospiza nelsoni | reverse complement strand
AGAAAGGCAAATCAGCAGGAATTAGGCATGTCCCCAAGGAAAAAGCTGTGGAGGCAGGCATGTTGTGCTACTTTTGCGCTCTTCTTGGCTAGTCCTTCGCAGCTGCTGTGTTCTTGGAACTCAGGGCTTTCTGGTTAATAGAACCCTTACCCTAGGCGTAACTCAAACCTTAACCCTAGGAAGGAAAATCAGCCTATGGTTCGGGATGCTCTCATGGAAATATCAGTGGTGGCAGCCAAGTTGCGTCACTTTTGCGCTCCCCTTGGGATGCCTTTCGCAGCTGCAGTGTGCCTGGAGCCCAGGGCTTCCTGGTTTTAAAAGTCCTAGGCCTAAGCCTAACAGTAACCCTAGGAAGGTAAATCAGCCGGGTATTAGGGTTCTTCCTAAGGGAAAAGCCGTGAAAGCAGCCATGTTGTGGCACTTCTGCACTCCCTTTGGGATGCCTTTGGCAGATGAAGTAAGCCTGGAACTCAGGGCTTCCTGGTTAAAGAAATCCAAGCCCTAGCTGAACCCTAACCCTAACTCTAGGCAGATAAATCAGCCTAGGTATAGGGATGGTGCCAAGGAAAAAGCTGTGAAAGCTGCCATGTTGTTGCACTTTTGTACTCCCCTTGGGATGCCTTGAACAGCTGCAGTGTGCCTGGAGCTAAGGGCTTCCTAGTTTTAAAAATCCTAGCCCTAGGCCTAAGCCTAACAGTAACCCTGGGAAGGGAAATCAGCCTGGTGTTAGGCTTCTTGCCAAGGAAAAAGCCGTGAAAGCAGCCATGTTGTGGCACTTTTGCACTCCCTTTTGGATGCCTTTCACAGCTCCAGTGTGCCTGGAACTCAGGGCTTCCTGATTTTAAAAATCCTAGCCCTAGGCCGAACCTCAACCCTAAGACGAGAAAGGCAAATCAGCCAGGAATTAGGCATGTCCCCAAGGAAAAAGCTGTGGAGGCAGGCATGTTGTGGTACTTTTGCGCTCTTCTTGGCTAGTCCTTCGCAGCTGCTGTGTTCTTGGAACTCAGGGCTTTCTGGTTAATAGAACCCTTACCCTAGGCGTAACTCAAACCTTAAGCCTAGGAAGGAAAATCAGCCTATGGTTCGGGATGCTCTCATGGAAATATCAGTGGTGGCAGCCAAGTTGCGTCACTTTTGCGCTCCCCTTGGGATGCCTTTCGCAGCTGCAGTGTGCCTGGAGCCCAGGGCTTTCCTGGTTTTAAAAGTCCTAGGCCTAAGCCTAACAGTAACCCTAGGAAGGTAAATCAGCCGGGTATTAGGGTTCTTCCTAAGGGAAAAGCCGTGAAAGCAGCCATGTTGTGGCACTTCTGCACTCCCTTTGGGATGCCTTTGGCAGATGAAGTAAGCCTGGAACTCAGGGCTTCCTGGTTAAAGAAATCCAAGCCCTAGGCTGAACCCTAACCCTAACCCTAGGCAGATAAATCAGCCTAGGTATAGGGATGGTGCCAAGAAAAAGCTGTGAAAGCTGCCATGTTGTTGCACTTTTGTACTCCCCTTGGGATGCCTTGAACAGCTGCAGTGTGCCTGGAGCTAAGGGCTTCCTAGTTTTAAAAATCCTAGCCCTAGGCCTAAGCCTAACAGTAACCCTGGGAAGGGAAATCAGCCTGGTGTTAGGCTTCTTGCCAAGGAAAAAGCCGTGAAAGCAGCCATGTTGTGGCACTTTTGCACTCCCTTTTGGATGCCTTTCACAGCTCCAGTGTGCCTGGAACTCAGGGCTTCCTGATTTTAAAAATCCTAGCCCTAGGCCGAACCTCAACCCTAAGACGAGAAAGGCAAATCAGCCAGGAATTAGGCATGTCCCCAAGGAAAAAGCTGTGGAGGCAGGCATGTTGTGGTACTTTTGCGCTCTTCTTGGCTAGTCCTTCGCAGCTGCTGTGTTCTTGGAACTCAGGGCTTTCTGGTTAATAGAACCCTTACCCTAGGCATAACTCAAACCTTAACCCTAGGAAGGAAAATCAGCCTATGGTTCGGGATGCTCTCATGGAAATATCAGTGGTGGCAGCCAAGTTGCGTCACTTTTGCGCTCCCCTTGGGATGCCTTTCGCAGCTGCAGTGTGCCTGGAGCCCAGGGCTTCCTGGTTTTAAAAGTCCTAGGCCTAAGCCTAACAGTAACCCTAGGAAGGTAAATCAGCCGGGTATTAGGGTTCTTCCTAAGGGAAAAGCCGTGAAAGCAGCCATGTTGTGGCACTTCTGCACTCCCTTTGGGATGCCTTTGGCAGATGAAGTAAGCCTGGAACTCAGGGCTTCCTGGTTAAAGAAATCCAAGCCCTAGGCTGAACCCTAACCCTAACTCTAGGCAGATAAATCAGCCTAGGTATAGGGATGGTGCCAAGGAAAAAGCTGTGAAAGCTGCCATGTTGTTGCACTTTTGTACTCCCCTTGGGATGCCTTGAACAGCTGCAGTGTGCCTGGAGCTAAGGGCTTCCTAGTTTTAAAAATCCTAGCCCTAGGCCTAAGCCTAACAGTAACCCTGGGAAGGGAAATCAGCCTGGTGTTAGGCTTCTTGCCAAGGAAAAAGCCGTGAAAGCAGCCATGTTGTGGCACTTTTGCACTCCCTTTTGGATGCCTTTCACAGCTGCAGTGTGCCTGGAACTCAGGGCTTCCTGATTTTAAAAATCCTAGCCCTAGGCCGAACCTCAACCCTAAGACGAGAAAGGCAAATCAGCCAGGAATTAGGCATGTCCCCAAGGAAAAAGCTGTGGAGGCAGGCATGTTGTGGTACTTTTGCGCTCTTCTTGGCTAGTCCTTCGCAGCTGCTGTGTTCTTGGAACTCAGGGCTTTCTGGTTAATAGAACCCTTACCCTAGGCGTAACTCAAACCTTAACCCTAGGAAGGAAAATCAGCCTATGGTTCGGGATGCTCTCATGGAAATATCAGTGGTGGCAGCCAAGTTGCGTCACTTTTGCGCTCCCCTTGGGATGCCTTTCGCAGCTGCAGTGTGCCTGGAGCCCAGGGCTTCCTGGTTTTAAAAGTCCTAGGCCTAAGCCTAACAGTAACCCTAGGAAGGTAAATCAGCCGGGTATTAGGGTTCTTCCTAAGGGAAAAGCCGTGAAAGCAGCCATGTTGTGGCACTTCTGCACTCCCTTTGGGATGCCTTTGGCAGATGAAGTAAGCCTGGAACTCAGGGCTTCCTGGTTAAAGAAATCCAAGCCCTAGGCTGAACCCTAACCCTAACCCTAGGCAGATAAATCAGCCTAGGTATAGGGATGGTGCCAAGGAAAAAGCTGTGAAAGCTGCCATGTTGTTGCACTTTTGTACTCCCCTTGGGATGCCTTGAACAGCTGCAGTGTGCCTGGAGCTAAGGGCTTCCTAGTTTTAAAAATCCTAGCCCTAGGCCTAAGCCTAACAGTAACCCTGGGAAGGGAAATCAGCCTGGTGTTAGGCTTCTTGCCAAGGAAAAAGCCGTGAAAGCAGCCATGTTGTGGCACTTTTGCACTCCCTTTTGGATGCCTTTCACAGCTCCAGTGTGCCTGGAACTCAGGGCTTCCTGATTTTAAAAATCCTAGCCCTAGGCCGAACCTCAACCCTAAGACGAGAAAGGCAAATCAGCCAGGAATTAGGCATGTCCCCAAGGAAAAAGCTGTGGAGGCAGGCATGTTGTGGTACTTTTGCGCTCTTCTTGGCTAGTCCTTCGCAGCTGCTGTGTTCTTGGAACTCAGGGCTTTCTGGTTAATAGAACCCTTACCCTAGGCGTAACTCAAACCTTAACCCTAGGAAGGAAAATCAGCCTATGGTTCGGGATGCTCTCATGGAAATATCAGTGGTGGCAGCCAAGTTGCGTCACTTTTGCGCTCCCCTTGGGATGCCTTTCGCAGCTGCAGTGTGCCTGGAGCCCAGGGCTTCCTGGTTTTAAAAGTCCTAGGCCTAAGCCTAACAGTAACCCTAGGAAGGTAAATCAGCCGGGTATTAGGGTTCTTCCTAAGGGAAAAGCCGTGAAAGCAGCCATGTTGTGGCACTTCTGCACTCCCTTTGGGATGCCTTTGGCAGATGAAGTAAGCCTGGAACTCAGGGCTTCCTGGTTAAAGAAATCCAAGCCCTAGGCTGAACCCTAACCCTAACCCTAGGCAGATAAATCAGCCTAGGTATAGGGATGGTGCCAAGGAAAAAGCTGTGAAAGCTGCCATGTTGTTGCACTTTTGTACTCCCCTTGGGATGCCTTGAACAGCTGCAGTGTGCCTGGAGCTAAGGGCTTCCTAGTTTTAAAAATCCTAGCCCTAGGCCTAAGCCTAACAGTAACCCTGGGAAGGGAAATCAGCCTGGTGTTAGGCTTCTTGCCAAGGAAAAAGCCGTGAAAGCAGCCATGTTGTGGCACTTTTGCACTCCCTTTTGGATGCCTTTCACAGCTCCAGTGTGCCTGGAACTCAGGGCTTCCTGATTTTAAAAATCCTAGCCCTAGGCCGAACCTCAACCCTAAGACGAGAAAGGCAAATCAGCCAGGAATTAGGCATGTCCCCAAGGAAAAAGCTGTGGAGGCAGGCATGTTGTGGTACTTTTGCGCTCTTCTTGGCTAGTCCTTCGCAGCTGCTGTGTTCTTGGAACTCAGGGCTTTCTGGTTAATAGAACCCTTACCCTAGGCGTAACTCAAACCTTAAGCCTAGGAAGGAAAATCAGCCTATGGTTCGGGATGCTCTCATGGAAATATCAGTGGTGGCAGCCAAGTTGCGTCACTTTTGCGCTCCCCTTGGGATGCCTTTCGCAGCTGCAGTGTGCCTGGAGCCCAGGGCTTCCTGGTTTTAAAAGTCCTAGGCCTAAGCCTAACAGTAACCCTAGGAAGGTAAATCAGCCGGGTATTAGGGTTCTTCCTAAGGGAAAAGCCGTGAAAGCAGCCATGTTGTGGCACTTCTGCACTCCCTTTGGGATGCCTTTGGCAGATGAAGTAAGCCTGGAACTCAGGGCTTCCTGGTTAAAGAAATCCAAGCCCTAGGCTGAACCCTAACCCTAACTCTAGGCAGATAAATCAGCCTAGGTATAGGGATGGTGCCAAGGAAAAAGCTGTGAAAGCTGCCATGTTGTTGCACTTTTGTACTCCCCTTGGGATGCCTTGAACAGCTGCAGTGTGCCTGGAGCTAAGGGCTTCCTAGTTTTAAAAATCCTAGCCCTAGGCCTAAGCCTAACAGTAACCCTGGGAAGGGAAATCAGCCTGGTGTTAGGCTTCTTGCCAAGGAAAAAGCCGTGAAAGCAGCCATGTTGTGGCACTTTTGCACTCCCTTTTGGATGCCTTTCACAGCTCCAGTGTGCCTGGAACTCAGGGCTTCCTGATTTTAAAAATCCTAGCCCTAGGCCGAACCTCAACCCTAAGACGAGAAAGGCAAATCAGCCAGGAATTAGGCATGTCCCCAAGGAAAAAGCTGTGGAGGCAGGCATGTTGTGGTACTTTTGCGCTCTTCTTGGCTAGTCCTTCGCAGCTGCTGTGTTCTTGGAACTCAGGGCTTTCTGGTTAATAGAACCCTTACCCTAGGCATAACTCAAACCTTAACCCTAGGAAGGAAAATCAGCCTATGGTTCGGGATGCTCTCATGGAAATATCAGTGGTGGCAGCCAAGTTGCATCACTTTTGCGCTCCCCCTGGGATGCCTTTCGCAGCTGCAGTGTGCCTGGAGCCCAGGGCTTCCTGGTTTTAAAAGTCCTAGGCCTAAGCCTAACAGTAACCCTAGGAAGGTAAATCAGCCGGGTATTAGGGTTCTTCCTAAGGGAAAAGCCGTGAAAGCAGCCATGTTGTGGCACTTCTGCACTCCCTTTGGGATGCCTTTGGCAGATGAAGTAAGCCTGGAACTCAGGGCTTCCTGGTTAAAGAAATCCAAGCCCTAGGCTGAACCCTAACCCTAACTCTAGGCAGATAAATCAGCCTAGGTATAGGGATGGTGCCAAGGAAAAAGCTGTGAAAGCTGCCATGTTGTTGCACTTTTGTACTCCCCTTGGGATGCCTTGAACAGCTGCAGTGTGCCTGGAGCTAAGGGCTTCCTAGTTTTAAAAATCCTAGCCCTAGGCCTAAGCCTAACAGTAACCCTGGGAAGGGAAATCAGCCTGGTGTTAGGCTTCTTGCCAAGGAAAAAGCCGTGAAAGCAGCCATGTTGTGGCACTTTTGCACTCCCTTTTGGATGCCTTTCACAGCTCCAGTGTGCCTGGAACTCAGGGCTTCCTGATTTTAAAAATCCTAGCCCTAGGCCGAACCTCAACCCTAAGACGAGAAAGGCAAATCAGCCAGGAATTAGGCATGTCCCCAAGGAAAAAGCTGTGGAGGCAGGCATGTTGTGGTACTTTTGCGCTCTTCTTGGCTAGTCCTTCGCAGCTGCTGTGTTCTTGGAACTCAGGGCTTTCTGGTTAATAGAACCCTTACCCTAGGCGTAACTCAAACCTTAACCCTAGGAAGGAAAATCAGCCTATGGTTCGGGATGCTCTCATGGAAATATCAGTGGTGGCAGCCAAGTTGCGTCACTTTTGCGCTCCCCTTGGGATGCCTTTCGCAGCTGCAGTGTGCCTGGAGCCCAGGGCTTCCTGGTTTTAAAAGTCCTAGGCCTAAGCCTAACAGTAACCCTAGGAAGGTAAATCAGCCGGGTATTAGGGTTCTTCCTAAGGGAAAAGCCGTGAAAGCAGCCATGTTGTGGCACTTCTGCACTCCCTTTGGGATGCCTTTGGCAGATGAAGTAAGCCTGGAACTCAGGGCTTCCTGGTTAAAGAAATCCAAGCCCTAGGCTGAACCCTAACCCTAACCCTAACCCTAGGCAGATAAATCAGCCTAGGTATAGGGATGGTGCCAAGGAAAAAGCTGTGAAAGCTGCCATGTTGTTGCACTTTTGTACTCCCCTTGGGATGCCTTGAACAGCTGCAGTGTGCCTGGAGCTAAGGGCTTCCTAGTTTTAAAAATCCTAGCCCTAGGCCTAAGCCTAACAGTAACCCTGGGAAGGGAAATCAGCCTGGTGTTAGGCTTCTTGCCAAGGAAAAAGCCGTGAAAGCAGCCATGTTGTGGCACTTTTGCACTCCCTTTTGGATGCCTTTCACAGCTCCAGTGTGCCTGGAACTCAGGGCTTCCTGATTTTAAAAATCCTAGCCCTAGGCCGAACCTCAACCCTAAGACGAGAAAGGCAAATCAGCCAGGAATTAGGCATGTCCCCAAGGAAAAAGCTGTGGAGGCAGGCATGTTGTGGTACTTTTGCGCTCTTCTTGGCTAGTCCTTCGCAGCTGCTGTGTTCTTGGAACTCAGGGCTTTCTGGTTAATAGAACCCTTACCCTAGGCGTAACTCAAACCTTAACCCTAGGAAGGAAAATCAGCCTATGGTTCGGGATGCTCTCATGGAAATATCAGTGGTGGCAGCCAAGTTGCATCACTTTTGCGCTCCCCCTGGGATGCCTTTCGCAGCTGCAGTGTGCCTGGAGCCCAGGGCTTCCTGGTTTTAAAAGTCCTAGGCCTAAGCCTAACAGTAACCCTAGGAAGGTAAATCAGCCGGGTATTAGGGTTCTTCCTAAGGGAAAAGCCGTGAAAGCAGCCATGTTGTGGCACTTCTGCACTCCCTTTGGGATGCCTTTGGCAGATGAAGTAAGCCTGGAACTCAGGGCTTCCTGGTTAAAGAAATCCAAGCCCTAGGCTGAACCCTAACCCTAACTCTAGGCAGATAAATCAGCCTAGGTATAGGGATGGTGCCAAGGAAAAAGCTGTGAAAGCTGCCATGTTGTTGCACTTTTGTACTCCCCTTGGGATGCCTTGAACAGCTGCAGTGTGCCTGGAGCTAAGGGCTTCCTAGTTTTAAAAATCCTAGCCCTAGGCCTAAGCCTAACAGTAACCCTGGGAAGGGAAATCAGCCTGGTGTTAGGCTTCTTGCCAAGGAAAAAGCCGTGAAAGCAGCCATGTTGTGGCACTTTTGCACTCCCTTTTGGATGCCTTTCACAGCTGCAGTGTGCCTGGAACTCAGGGCTTCCTGATTTTAAAAATCCTAGCCCTAGGCCGAACCTCAACCCTAAGACGAGAAAGGCAAATCAGCCAGGAATTAGGCATGTCCCCAAGGAAAAAGCTGTGGAGGCAGGCATGTTGTGCTACTTTTGCGCTCTTCTTGGCTAGTCCTTCGCAGCTGCTGTGTTCTTGGAACTCAGGGCTTTCTGGTTAATAGAACCCTTACCCTAGGCGTAACTCAAACCTTAAGCCTAGGAAGGAAAATCAGCCTATGGTTCGGGATGCTCTCATGGAAATATCAGTGGTGGCAGCCAAGTTGCGTCACTTTTGCGCTCCCCTTGGGATGCCTTTCGCAGCTGCAGTGTGCCTGGAGCCCAGGGCTTCCTGGTTTTAAAAGTCCTAGGCCTAAGCCTAACAGTAACCCTAGGAAGGTAAATCAGCCGGGTATTAGGGTTCTTCCTAAGGGAAAAGCCGTGAAAGCAGCCATGTTGTGGCACTTCTGCACTCCCTTTGGGATGCCTTTGGCAGATGAAGTAAGCCTGGAACTCAGGGCTTCCTGGTTAAAGAAATCCAAGCCCTAGGCTGAACCCTAACCCTAACTCTAGGCAGATAAATCAGCCTAGGTATAGGGATGGTGCCAAGGAAAAAGCTGTGAAAGCTGCCATGTTGTTGCACTTTTGTACTCCCCTTGGGATGCCTTGAACAGCTGCAGTGTGCCTGGAGCCCAGGGCTTCCTAGTTTTAAAAATCCTAGCCCTAGGCCTAAGCCTAACAGTAACCCTGGGAAGGTAAATCAGCCTGGTGTTAGGCTTCTTGCCAAGGAAAAAGCCGTGAAAGCAGCCATGTTGTGGCACTTTTGCACTCCCTTTTGGATGCCTTTCACAGCTCCAGTGTGCCTGGAACTCAGGGCTTCCTGATTTTAAAAATCCTAGCCCTAGGCCGAACCTCAACCCTAAGACGAGAAAGGCAAATCAGCCAGGAATTAGGCATGTCCCCAAGGAAAAAGCTGTGGAGGCAGGCATGTTGTGGTACTTTTGCGCTCTTCTTGGCTAGTCCTTCGCAGCTGCTGTGTTCTTGGAACTCAGGGCTTTCTGGTTAATAGAACCCTTACCCTAGGCGTAACTCAAACCTTAAGCCTAGGAAGGAAAATCAGCCTATGGTTCGGGATGCTCTCATGGAAATATCAGTGGTGGCAGCCAAGTTGCGTCACTTTTGCGCTCCCCTTGGGATGCCTTTCGCAGCTGCAGTGTGCCTGGAGCCCAGGGCTTCCTGGTTTTAAAAGTCCTAGGCCTAAGCCTAACAGTAACCCTAGGAAGGTAAATCAGCCGGGTATTAGGGTTCTTCCTAAGGGAAAAGCCGTGAAAGCAGCCATGTTGTGGCACTTCTGCACTCCCTTTGGGATGCCTTTGGCAGATGAAGTAAGCCTGGAACTCAGGGCTTCCTGGTTAAAGAAATCCAAGCCCTAGGCTGAACCCTAACCCTAACCCTAGGCAGATAAATCAGCCTAGGTATAGGGATGGTGCCAAGGAAAAAGCTGTGAAAGCTGCCATGTTGTTGCACTTTTGTACTCCCCTTGGGATGCCTTGAACAGCTGCAGTGTGCCTGGAGCTAAGGGCTTCCTAGTTTTAAAAATCCTAGCCCTAGGCCTAAGCCTAACAGTAACCCTGGGAAGGGAAATCAGCCTGGTGTTAGGCTTCTTGCCAAGGAAAAAGCCGTGAAAGCAGCCATGTTGTGGCACTTTTGCACTCCCTTTTGGATGCCTTTCACAGCTCCAGTGTGCCTGGAACTCAGGGCTTCCTGATTTTAAAAATCCTAGCCCTAGGCCGAACCTCAACCCTAAGACGAGAAAGGCAAATCAGCCAGGAATTAGGCATGTCCCCAAGGAAAAAGCTGTGGAGGCAGGCATGTTGTGGTACTTTTGCGCTCTTCTTGGCTAGTCCTTCGCAGCTGCTGTGTTCTTGGAACTCAGGGCTTTCTGGTTAATAGAACCCTTACCCTAGGCGTAACTCAAACCTTAACCCTAGGAAGGAAAATCAGCCTATGGTTCGGGATGCTCTCATGGAAATATCAGTGGTGGCAGCCAAGTTGCGTCACTTTTGCGCTCCCCTTGGGATGCCTTTCGCAGCTGCAGTGTGCCTGGAGCCCAGGGCTTCCTGGTTTTAAAAGTCCTAGGCCTAAGCCTAACAGTAACCCTAGGAAGGTAAATCAGCCGGGTATTAGGGTTCTTCCTAAGGGAAAAGCCGTGAAAGCAGCCATGTTGTGGCACTTCTGCACTCCCTTTGGGATGCCTTTGGCAGATGAAGTAAGCCTGGAACTCAGGGCTTCCTGGTTAAAGAAATCCAAGCCCTAGGCTGAACCCTAACCCTAACTCTAGGCAGATAAATCAGCCTAGGTATAGGGATGGTGCCAAGGAAAAAGCTGTGAAAGCTGCCATGTTGTTGCACTTTTGTACTCCCCTTGGGATGCCTTGAACAGCTGCAGTGTGCCTGGAGCTAAGGGCTTCCTAGTTTTAAAAATCCTAGCCCTAGGCCTAAGCCTAACAGTAACCCTGGGAAGGGAAATCAGCCTGGTGTTAGGCTTCTTGCCAAGGAAAAAGCCGTGAAAGCAGCCATGTTGTGGCACTTTTGCACTCCCTTTTGGATGCCTTTCACAGCTCCAGTGTGCCTGGAACTCAGGGCTTCCTGATTTTAAAAATCCTAGCCCTAGGCCGAACCCCAGCCCTAAGACGAGAAAGGCAAATCAGCCAGGAATTAGGCATGTCCCCAAGGAAAAAGCTGTGGAGGCAGGCATGTTGTGGTACTTTTGCGCTCTTCTTGGCTAGTCCTTCGCAGCTGCTGTGTTCTTGGAACTCAGGGCTTTCTGGTTAATAGAACCCTTACCCTAGGCGTAACTCAAACCTTAACCCTAGGAAGGAAAATCAGCCTATGGTTCGGGATGCTCTCATGGAAATATCAGTGGTGGCAGCCAAGTTGCGTCACTTTTGCGCTCCCCTTGGGATGCCTTTCGCAGCTGCAGTGTGCCTGGAGCCCAGGGCTTCCTGGTTTTAAAAGTCCTAGGCCTAAGCCTAACAGTAACCCTAGGAAGGTAAATCAGCCGGGTATTAGGGTTCTTCCTAAGGGAAAAGCCGTGAAAGCAGCCATGTTGTGGCACTTCTGCACTCCCTTTGGGATGCCTTTGGCAGATGAAGTAAGCCTGGAACTCAGGGCTTCCTGGTTAAAGAAATCCAAGCCCTAGGCTGAACCCTAACCCTAACCCTAGGCAGATAAATCAGCCTAGGTATAGGGATGGTGCCAAGGAAAAAGCTGTGAAAGCTGCCATGTTGTTGCACTTTTGTACTCCCCTTGGGATGCCTTGAACAGCTGCAGTGTGCCTGGAGCTAAGGGCTTCCTAGTTTTAAAAATCCTAGCCCTAGGCCTAAGCCTAACAGTAACCCTGGGAAGGGAAATCAGCCTGGTGTTAGGCTTCTTGCCAAGGAAAAAGCCGTGAAAGCAGCCATGTTGTGGCACTTTTGCACTCCCTTTTGGATGCCTTTCACAGCTCCAGTGTGCCTGGAACTCAGGGCTTCCTGATTTTAAAAATCCTAGCCCTAGGCCGAACCTCAACCCTAAGACGAGAAAGGCAAATCAGCCAGGAATTAGGCATGTCCCCAAGGAAAAAGCTGTGGAGGCAGGCATGTTGTGGTACTTTTGCGCTCTTCTTGGCTAGTCCTTTGCAGCTGCTGTGTTCTTGGAACTCAGGGCTTTCTGGTTAATAGAACCCTTACCCTAGGCGTAACTCAAACCTTAACCCTAGGAAGGAAAATCAGCCTATGGTTCGGGATGCTCTCATGGAAATATCAGTGGTGGCAGCCAAGTTGCGTCACTTTTGCGCTCCCCTTGGGATGCCTTTCGCAGCTGCAGTGTGCCTGGAGCCCAGGGCTTCCTGGTTTTAAAAGTCCTAGGCCTAAGCCTAACAGTAACCCTAGGAAGGTAAATCAGCCGGGTATTAGGGTTCTTCCTAAGGGAAAAGCCGTGAAAGCAGCCATGTTGTGGCACTTCTGCACTCCCTTTGGGATGCCTTTGGCAGATGAAGTAAGCCTGGAACTCAGGGCTTCCTGGTTAAAGAAATCCAAGCCCTAGGCTGAACCCTAACCCTAACCCTAGGCAGATAAATCAGCCTAGGTATAGGGATGGTGCCAAGGAAAAAGCTGTGAAAGCTGCCATGTTGTTGCACTTTTGTACTCCCCTTGGGATGCCTTGAACAGCTGCAGTGTGCCTGGAGCTAAGGGCTTCCTAGTTTTAAAAATCCTAGCCCTAGGCCTAAGCCTAACAGTAACCCTGGGAAGGGAAATCAGCCTGGTGTTAGGCTTCTTGCCAAGGAAAAAGCCGTGAAAGCAGCCATGTTGTGGCACTTTTGCACTCCCTTTTGGATGCCTTTCACAGCTCCAGTGTGCCTGGAACTCAGGGCTTCCTGATTTTAAAAATCCTAGCCCTAGGCCGAACCTCAACCCTAAGACGAGAAAGGCAAATCAGCCAGGAATTAGGCATGTCCCCAAGGAAAAAGCTGTGGAGGCAGGCATGTTGTGGTACTTTTGCGCTCTTCTTGGCTAGTCCTTCGCAGCTGCTGTGTTCTTGGAACTCAGGGCTTTCTGGTTAATAGAACCCTTAC
Source organism: Ammospiza nelsoni (assembly GCF_027579445.1). NCBI lineage: Eukaryota > Metazoa > Chordata > Aves > Passeriformes > Passerellidae > Ammospiza > Ammospiza nelsoni. Next base: position 20,178,341 of record NC_080647.1, on the reverse strand, counting down.
CCTAGGCGTAACTCAAACCTTAAGCCTAGGAAGGAAAATCAGCCTATGGTTCGGGATGCTCTCATGGAAATATCAGTGGTGGCAGCCAAGTTGCGTCACTTTTGCGCTCCCCTTGGGATGCCTTTCGCAGCTGCAGTGTGCCTGGAGCCCAGGGCTTCCTGGTTTTAAAAGTCCTAGGCCTAAGCCTAACAGTAACCCTAGGAAGGTAAATCAGCCGGGTATTAGGGTTCTTCCTAAGGGAAAAGCCGTGAAAGCAGCCATGTTGTGGCACTTCTGCACTCCCTTTGGGATGCCTTTGGCAGATGAAGTAAGCCTGGAACTCAGGGCTTCCTGGTTAAAGAAATCCAAGCCCTAGGCTGAACCCTAACCCTAACCCTAGGCAGATAAATCAGCCTAGGTATAGGGATGGTGCCAAGGAAAAAGCTGTGAAAGCTGCCATGTTGTTGCACTTTTGTACTCCCCTTGGGATGCCTTGAACAGCTGCAGTGTGCCTGGAGCTAAGGGCTTCCTAGTTTTAAAAATCCTAGCCCTAGGCCTAAGCCTAACAGTAACCCTGGGAAGGGAAATCAGCCTGGTGTTAGGCTTCTTGCCAAGGAAAAAGCCGTGAAAGCAGCCATGTTGTGGCACTTTTGCACTCCCTTTTGGATGCCTTTCACAGCTGCAGTGTGCCTGGAACTCAGGGCTTCCTGATTTTAAAAATCCTAGCCCTAGGCCGAACCTCAACCCTAAGACGAGAAAGGCAAATCAGCCAGGAATTAGGCATGTCCCCAAGGAAAAAGCTGTGGAGGCAGGCATGTTGTGGTACTTTTGCGCTCTTCTTGGCTAGTCCTTCGCAGCTGCTGTGTTCTTGGAACTCAGGGCTTTCTGGTTAATAGAACCCTTACCCTAGGCGTAACACAAACCTTAAGCCTAGGAAGGAAAATCAGCCTATGGTTCGGGATGCTCTCATGGAAATATCAGTGGTGGCAGCCAAGTTGCGTCACTTTTGCGCTCCCCTTGGGATGCCTTTCGCAGCTGCAGTGTGCCTGGAGCCCAGGGCTTCCTGGTTTTAAAAGTCCTAGGCCTAAGCCTAACAGTAACCCTAGGAAGGTAAATCAGCCGGGTATTAGGGTTCTTCCTAAGGGAAAAGCCGTGAAAGCAGCCATGTTGTGGCACTTCTGCACTCCCTTTGGGATGCCTTTGGCAGATGAAGTAAGCCTGGAACTCAGGGCTTCCTGGTTAAAGAAATCCAAGCCCTAGGCTGAACCCTAACCCTAACCCTAGGCAGATAAATCAGCCTAGGTATAGGGATGGTGCCAAGGAAAAAGCTGTGAAAGCTGCCATGTTGTTGCACTTTTGTACTCCCCTTGGGATGCCTTGAACAGCTGCAGTGTGCCTGGAGCTAAGGGCTTCCTAGTTTTAAAAATCCTAGCCCTAGGCCTAAGCCTAACAGTAACCCTGGGAAGGGAAATCAGCCTGGTGTTAGGCTTCTTGCCAAGGAAAAAGCCGTGAAAGCAGCCATGTTGTGGCACTTTTGCACTCCCTTTTGGATGCCTTTCACAGCTCCAGTGTGCCTGGAACTCAGGGCTTCCTGATTTTAAAAATCCTAGCCCTAGGCCGAACCTCAACCCTAAGACGAGAAAGGCAAATCAGCCAGGAATTAGGCATGTCCCCAAGGAAAAAGCTGTGGAGGCAGGCATGTTGTGGTACTTTTGCGCTCTTCTTGGCTAGTCCTTTGCAGCTGCTGTGTTCTTGGAACTCAGGGCTTTCTGGTTAATAGAACCCTTACCCTAGGCGTAACTCAAACCTTAACCCTAGGAAGGAAAATCAGCCTATGGTTCGGGATGCTCTCATGGAAATATCAGTGGTGGCAGCCAAGTTGCGTCACTTTTGCGCTCCCCTTGGGATGCCTTTCGCAGCTGCAGTGTGCCTGGAGCCCAGGGCTTCCTGGTTTTAAAAGTCCTAGGCCTAAGCCTAACAGTAACCCTAGGAAGGTAAATCAGCCGGGTATTAGGGTTCTTCCTAAGGGAAAAGCCGTGAAAGCAGCCATGTTGTGGCACTTCTGCACTCCCTTTGGGATGCCTTTGGCAGATGAAGTAAGCCTGGAACTCAGGGCTTCCTGGTTAAAGAAATCCAAGCCCTAGGCTGAACCCTAACCCTAACCCTAGGCAGATAAATCAGCCTAGGTATAGGGATGGTGCCAAGGAAAAAGCTGTGAAAGCTGCCATGTTGTTGCACTTTTGTACTCCCCTTGGGATGCCTTGAACAGCTGCAGTGTGCCTGGAGCTAAGGGCTTCCTAGTTTTAAAAATCCTAGCCCTAGGCCTAAGCCTAACAGTAACCCTGGGAAGGGAAATCAGCCTGGTGTTAGGCTTCTTGCCAAGGAAAAAGCCGTGAAAGCAGCCATGTTGTGGCACTTTTGCACTCCCTTTTGGATGCCTTTCACAGCTCCAGTGTGCCTGGAACTCAGGGCTTCCTGATTTTAAAAATCCTAGCCCTAGGCCGAACCTCAACCCTAAGACGAGAAAGGCAAATCAGCCAGGAATTAGGCATGTCCCCAAGGAAAAAGCTGTGGAGGCAGGCATGTTGTGGTACTTTTGCGCTCTTCTTGGCTAGTCCTTCGCAGCTGCTGTGTTCTTGGAACTCAGGGCTTTCTGGTTAATAGAACCCTTACCCTAGGCGTAACTCAAACCTTAAGCCTAGGAAGGAAAATCAGCCTATGGTTCGGGATGCTCTCATGGAAATATCAGTGGTGGCAGCCAAGTTGCGTCACTTTTGCGCTCCCCTTGGGATGCCTTTCGCAGCTGCAGTGTGCCTGGAGCCCAGGGCTTCCTGGTTTTAAAAGTCCTAGGCCTAAGCCTAACAGTAACCCTAGGAAGGTAAATCAGCCGGGTATTAGGGTTCTTCCTAAGGGAAAAGCCGTGAAAGCAGCCATGTTGTGGCACTTCTGCACTCCCTTTGGGATGCCTTTGGCAGATGAAGTAAGCCTGGAACTCAGGGCTTCCTGGTTAAAGAAATCCAAGCCCTAGGCTGAACCCTAACCCTAACCCTAGGCAGATAAATCAGCCTAGGTATAGGGATGGTGCCAAGGAAAAAGCTGTGAAAGCTGCCATGTTGTTGCACTTTTGTACTCCCCTTGGGATGCCTTGAACAGCTGCAGTGTGCCTGGAGCTAAGGGCTTCCTAGTTTTAAAAATCCTAGCCCTAGGCCTAAGCCTAACAGTAACCCTGGGAAGGGAAATCAGCCTGGTGTTAGGCTTCTTGCCAAGGAAAAAGCCGTGAAAGCAGCCATGTTGTGGCACTTTTGCACTCCCTTTTGGATGCCTTTCACAGCTCCAGTGTGCCTGGAACTCAGGGCTTCCTGATTTTAAAAATCCTAGCCCTAGGCCGAACCTCAACCCTAAGACGAGAAAGGCAAATCAGCCAGGAATTAGGCATGTCCCCAAGGAAAAAGCTGTGGAGGCAGGCATGTTGTGGTACTTTTGCGCTCTTCTTGGCTAGTCCTTCGCAGCTGCTGTGTTCTTGGAACTCAGGGCTTTCTGGTTAATAGAACCCTTACCCTAGGCGTAACTCAAACCTTAACCCTAGGAAGGAAAATCAGCCTATGGTTCGGGATGCTCTCATGGAAATATCAGTGGTGGCAGCCAAGTTGCGTCACTTTTGCGCTCCCCCTGGGATGCCTTTCGCAGCTGCAGTGTGCCTGGAGCCCAGGGCTTCCTGGTTTTAAAAGTCCTAGGCCTAAGCCTAACAGTAACCCTAGGAAGGTAAATCAGCCGGGTATTAGGGTTCTTCCTAAGGGAAAAGCCGTGAAAGCAGCCATGTTGTGGCACTTCTGCACTCCCTTTGGGATGCCTTTGGCAGATGAAGTAAGCCTGGAACTCAGGGCTTCCTGGTTAAAGAAATCCAAGCCCTAGGCTGAACCCTAACCCTAACCCTAGGCAGATAAATCAGCCTAGGTATAGGGATGGTGCCAAGGAAAAAGCTGTGAAAGCTGCCATGTTGTTGCACTTTTCTACTCCCCTTGGGATGCCTTGAACAGCTGCAGTGTGCCTGGAGCTAAGGGCTTCCTAGTTTTAAAAATCCTAGCCCTAGGCCTAAGCCTAACAGTAACCCTGGGAAGGGAAATCAGCCTGGTGTTAGGCTTCTTGCCAAGGAAAAAGCCGTGAAAGCAGCCATGTTGTGGCACTTTTGCACTCCCTTTTGGATGCCTTTCACAGCTCCAGTGTGCCTGGAACTCAGGGCTTCCTGATTTTAAAAATCCTAGCCCTAGGCCGAACCTCAACCCTAAGACAAGAAAGGCAAATCAGCCAGGAATTAGGCATGTCCCCAAGGAAAAAGCTGTGGAGGCAGGCATGTTGTGGTACTTTTGCGCTCTTCTTGGCTAGTCCTTCGCAGCTGCTGTGTTCTTGGAACTCAGGGCTTTCTGGTTAATAGAACCCTTACCCTAGGCGTAACTCAAACCTTAACCCTAGGAAGGAAAATCAGCCTATGGTTCGGGATGCTCTCATGGAAATATCAGTGGTGGCAGCCAAGTTGCGTCACTTTTGCGCTCCCCTTGGGATGCCTTTCGCAGCTGCAGTGTGCCTGGAGCCCAGGGCTTCCTGGTTTTAAAAGTCCTAGGCCTAAGCCTAACAGTAACCCTAGGAAGGTAAATCAGACGGGTATTAGGGTTCTTCCTAAGGGAAAAGCCGTGAAAGCAGCCATGTTGTGGCACTTCTGCACTCCCTTTGGGATGCCTTTGGCAGATGAAGTAAGCCTGGAACTCAGGGCTTCCTGGTTAAAGAAATCCAAGCCCTAGGCTGAACCCTAACCCTAACCCTAGGCAGATAAATCAGCCTAGGTATAGGGATGGTGCCAAGGAAAAAGCTGTGAAAGCTGCCATGTTGTTGCACTTTTGTACTCCCCTTGGGATGCCTTGAACAGCTGCAGTGTGCCTGGAGCTAAGGGCTTCCTAGTTTTAAAAATCCTAGCCCTAGGCCTAAGCCTAACAGTAACCCTGGGAAGGGAAATCAGCCTGGTGTTAGGCTTCTTGCCAAGGAAAAAGCCGTGAAAGCAGCCATGTTGTGGCACTTTTGCACTCCCTTTTGGATGCCTTTCACAGCTCCAGTGTGCCTGGAACTCAGGGCTTCCTGATTTTAAAAATCCTAGCCCTAGGCCGAACCCCAGCCCTAAGACGAGAAAGGCAAATCAGCCAGGAATTAGGCATGTCCCCAAGGAAAAAGCTGTGGAGGCAGGCATGTTGTGGTACTTTTGCGCTCTTCTTGGCTAGTCCTTCGCAGCTGCTGTGTTCTTGGAACTCAGGGCTTTCTGGTTAATAGAACCCTTACCCTAGGCGTAACTCAAACCTTAAGCCTAGGAAGGAAAATCAGCCTATGGTTCGGGATGCTCTCATGGAAATATCAGTGGTGGCAGCCAAGTTGCGTCACTTTTGCGCTCCCCTTGGGATGCCTTTCGCAGCTGCAGTGTGCCTGGAGCCCAGGGCTTCCTGGTTTTAAAAGTCCTAGGCCTAAGCCTAACAGTAACCCTAGGAAGGTAAATCAGCCGGGTATTAGGGTTCTTCCTAAGGGAAAAGCCGTGAAAGCAGCCATGTTGTGGCACTTCTGCACTCCCTTTGGGATGCCTTTGGCAGGTGAAGTAAGCCTGGAACTCAGGGCTTCCTGGTTAAAGAAATCCAAGCCCTAGGCTGAACCCTAACCCTAACTCTAGGCAGATAAATCAGCCTAGGTATAGGGATGGTGCCAAGGAAAAAGCTGTGAAAGCTGCCATGTTGTTGCACTTTTGTACTCCCCTTGGGATGCCTTGAACAGCTGCAGTGTGCCTGGAGCTAAGGGCTTCCTAGTTTTAAAAATCCTAGCCCTAGGCCTAAGCCTAACAGTAACCCTGGGAAGGGAAATCAGCCTGGTGTTAGGCTTCTTGCCAAGGAAAAAGCCGTGAAAGCAGCCATGTTGTGGCACTTTTGCACTCCCTTTTGGATGCCTTTCACAGCTCCAGTGTGCCTGGAACTCAGGGCTTCCTGATTTTAAAAATCCTAGCCCTAGGCCGAACCTCAACCCTAAGACGAGAAAGGCAAATCAGCCAGGAATTAGGCATGTCCCCAAGGAAAAAGCTGTGGAGGCAGGCATGTTGTGGTACTTTTGCGCTCTTCTTGGCTAGTCCTTCGCAGCTGCTGTGTTCTTGGAACTCAGGGCTTTCTGGTTAATAGAACCCTTACCCTAGGCGTAACTCAAACCTTAACCCTAGGAAGGAAAATCAGCCTATGGTTCGGGATGCTCTCATGGAAATATCAGTGGTGGCAGCCAAGTTGCGTCACTTTTGCGCTCCCCTTGGGATGCCTTTCGCAGCTGCAGTGTGCCTGGAGCCCAGGGCTTCCTGGTTTTAAAAGTCCTAGGCCTAAGCCTAACAGTAACCCTAGGAAGGTAAATCAGCCGGGTATTAGGGTTCTTCCTAAGGGAAAAGCCGTGAAAGCAGCCATGTTGTGGCACTTCTGCACTCCCTTTGGGATGCCTTTGGCAGATGAAGTAAGCCTGGAACTCAGGGCTTCCTGGTTAAAGAAATCCAAGCCCTAGGCTGAACCCTAACCCTAACCCTAGGCAGATAAATCAGCCTAGGTATAGGGATGGTGCCAAGGAAAAAGCTGTGAAAGCTGCCATGTTGTTGCACTTTTGTACTCCCCTTGGGATGCCTTGAACAGATGCAGTGTGCCTGGAGCTAAGGGCTTCCTAGTTTTAAAAATCCTAGCCCTAGGCCTAAGCCTAACAGTAACCCTGGGAAGGCAAATCAGCCTGGTGTTAGGCTTCTTGCCAAGGAAAAAGCCGTGAAAGCAGCCATGTTGTGGCACTTTTGCACTCCCTTTTGGATGCCTTTCACAGCTCCAGTGTGCCTGGAACTCAGGGCTTCCTGATTTTAAAAATCCTAGCCCTAGGCCGAACCTCAACCCTAAGACAAGAAAGGCACATCAGCCAGGAATTAGGCATGTCCCCAAGGAAAAAGCTGTGGAGGCAGGCATGTTGTGGTACTTTTGCGCTCTTCTTGGCTAGTCCTTCGCAGCTGCTGTGTTCTTGGAACTCAGGGCTTTCTGGTTAATAGGACCCTTACCCTAGGCGTAACTCAAACCTTAACCCTAGGAAGGAAAATCAGCCTATGGTTCGGGATGCTCTCATGGAAATATCAGTGGTGGCAGCCAAGTTGCGTCACTTTTGCGCTCCCCTTGGGATGCCTTTCGCAGCTGCAGAGTGCCTGGAGCCCAGGGCTTCCTGGTTTTAAAAGTCCTAGGCCTAAGCCTAACAGTAACCCTAGGAAGGTAAATCAGCCGGGTATTAGGGTTCTTCCTAAGGGAAAAGCCGTGAAAGCAGCCATGTTGTGGCACTTCTGCACTCCCTTTGGGATGCCTTTGGCAGATGAAGTAAGCCTGGAACTCAGGGCTTCCTGGTTAAAGAAATCCAAGCCCTAGGCTGAACCCTAACCCTAACCCTAACCCTAGGCAGATAAATCAGCCTAGGTATAGGGATGGTGCCAAGGAAAAAGCTGTGAAAGCTGCCATGTTGTTGCACTTTTGTACTCCCCTTGGGATGCCTTGAACAGCTGCAGTGTGCCTGGAGCTAAGGGCTTCCTAGTTTTAAAAATCCTAGCCCTAGGCCTAAGCCTAACAGTAACCCTGGGAAGGGAAATCAGCCTGGTGTTAGGCTTCTTGCCAAGGAAAAAGCCGTGAAAGCAGCCATGTTGTGGCACTTTTGCACTCCCTTTTGGATGCCTTTCACAGCTCCAGTGTGCCTGGAACTCAGGGCTTCCTGATTTTAAAAATCCTAGCCCTAGGCCGAACCTCAACCCTAAGACGAGAAAGGCAAATCAGCCAGGAATTAGGCATGTCCCCAAGGAAAAAGCTGTGGAGGCAGGCATGTTGTGGTACTTTTGCGCTCTTCTTGGCTAGTCCTTCGCAGCTGCTGTGTTCTTGGAACTCAGGGCTTTCTGGTTAATAGAACCCTTACCCTAGGCGTAACTCAAACCTTAACCCTAGGAAGGAAAATCAGCCTATGGTTCGGGATGCTCTCATGGAAATATCAGTGGTGGCAGCCAAGTTGCGTCACTTTTGCGCTCCCCCTGGGATGCCTTTCGCAGCTGCAGTGTGCCTGGAGCCCAGGGCTTCCTGGTTTTAAAAGTCCTAGGCCTAAGCCTAACAGTAACCCTAGGAAGGTAAATCAGCCGGGTATTAGGGTTCTTCCTAAGGGAAAAGCCGTGAAAGCAGCCATGTTGTGGCACTTCTGCACTCCCTTTGGGATGCCTTTGGCAGATGAAGTAAGCCTGGAACTCAGGGCTTCCTGGTTAAAGAAATCCAAGCCCTAGGCTGAACCCTAACCCTAACCCTAACCCTAGGCAGATAAATCAGCCTAGGTATAGGGATGGTGCCAAGGAAAAAGCTGTGAAAGCTGCCATGTTGTTGCACTTTTGTACTCCCCTTGGGATGCCTTGAACAGCTGCAGTGTGCCTGGAGCTAAGGGCTTCCTAGTTTTAAAAATCCTAGCCCTAGGCCTAAGCCTAACAGTAACCCTGGGAAGGGAAATCAGCCTGGTGTTAGGCTTCTTGCCAAGGAAAAAGCCATGAAAGCAGCCATGTTGTGGCACTTTTGCACTCCCTTTTGGATGCCTTTCACAGCTGCAGTGTGCCTGGAACTCAGGGCTTCCTGATTTTAAAAATCCTAGCCCTAGGCCGAACCCCAGCCCTAAGACGAGAAAGGCAAATCAGCCAGGAATTAGGCATGTCCCCAAGGAAAAAGCTGTGGAGGCAGGCATGTTGTGGTACTTTTGCGCTCTTCTTGGCTAGTCCTTCGCAGCTGCTGTGTTCTTGGAACTCAGGGCTTTCTGGTTAATAGAACCCTTACCCTAGGCGTAACTCAAACCTTAACCCTAGGAAGGAAAATCAGCCTATGGTTCGGGATGATCTCATGGAAATATCAGTGGTGGCAGCCAAGTTGCGTCACTTTTGCGCTCCCCCTGGGATGCCTTTCGCAGCTGCAGTGTGCCTGGAGCCCAGGGCTTCCTGGTTTTAAAAGTCCTAGGCCTAAGCCTAACAGTAACCCTAGGAAGGTAAATCAGCCGGGTATTAGGGTTCTTCCTAAGGGAAAAGCCGTGAAAGCAGCCATGTTGTGGCACTTCTGCACTCCCTTTGGGATGCCTTTGGCAGATGAAGTAAGCCTGGAACTCAGGGCTTCCTGGTTAAAGAAATCCAAGCCCTAGGCTGAACCCTAACCCTAACTCTAGGCAGATAAATCAGCCTAGGTATAGGGATGGTGCCAAGGAAAAAGCTGTGAAAGCTGCCATGTTGTTGCACTTTTGTACTCCCCTTGGGATGCCTTGAACAGCTGCAGTGTGCCTGGAGCTAAGGGCTTCCTAGTTTTAAAAATCCTAGCCCTAGGCCTAAGCCTAACAGTAACCCTGGGAAGGGAAATCAGCCTGGTGTTAGGCTTCTTGCCAAGGAAAAAGCCGTGAAAGCAGCCATGTTGTGGCACTTTTGCACTCCCTTTTGGATGCCTTTCACAGCTGCAGTGTGCCTGGAACTCAGGGCTTCCTGATTTTAAAAATCCTAGCCCTAGGCCGAACCTCAACCCTAAGACGAGAAAGGCAAATCAGCCAGGAATTAGGCATGTCCCCAAGGAAAAAGCTGTGGAGGCAGGCATGTTGTGGTACTTTTGCGCTCTTCTTGGCTAGTCCTTCGCAGCTGCTGTGTTCTTGGAACTCAGGGCTTTCTGGTTAATAGAACCCTTACCCTAGGCGTAACTCAAACCTTAACCCTAGGAAGGAAAATCAGCCTATGGTTCGGGATGATCTCATGGAAATATCAGTGGTGGCAGCCAAGTTGCGTCACTTTTGCGCTCCCCTTGGGATGCCTTTCGCAGCTGCAGTGTGCCTGGAGCCCAGGGCTTCCTGGTTTTAAAAGTCCTAGGCCTAAGCCTAACAGTAACCCTAGGAAGGTAAATCAGCCGGGTATTAGGGTTCTTCCTAAGGGAAAAGCCGTGAAAGCAGCCATGTTGTGGCACTTCTGCACTCCCTTTGGGATGCCTTTGGCAGATGAAGTAAGCCTGGAACTCAGGGCTTCCTGGTTAAAGAAATCCAAGCCCTAGGCTGAACCCTAACCCTAACCCTAGGCAGATAAATCAGCCTAGGTATAGGGATGGTGCCAAGGAAAAAGCTGTGAAAGCTGCCATGTTGTTGCACTTTTGTACTCCCCTTGGGATGCCTTGAACAGCTGCAGTGTGCCTGGAGCTAAGGGCTTCCTAGTTTTAAAAATCCTAGCCCTAGGCCTAAGCCTAACAGTAACCCTGGGAAGGGAAATCAGCCTGGTGTTAGGCTTCTTGCCAAGGAAAAAGCCGTGAAAGCAGCCATGTTGTGGCACTTTTGCACTCCCTTTTGGATGCCTTTCACAGCTCCAGTGTGCCTGGAACTCAGGGCTTCCTGATTTTAAAAATCCTAGCCCTAGGCCGAACCCCAGCCCTAAGACGAGAAAGGCAAATCAGCCAGGAATTAGGCATGTCCCCAAGGAAAAAGCTGTGGAGGCAGGCATGTTGTGGTACTTTTGCGCTCTTCTTGGCTAGTCCTTCGCAGCTGCTGTGTTCTTGGAACTCAGGGCTTTCTGGTTAATAGAACCCTTACCCTAGGCGTAACTCAAACCTTAACCCTAGGAAGGAAAATCAGCCTATGGTTCGGGATGCTCTCATGGAAATATCAGTGGTGGCAGCCAAGTTGCGTCACTTTTGCGCTCCCCTTGGGATGCCTTTCGCAGCTGCAGTGTGCCTGGAGCCCAGGGCTTCCTGGTTTTAAAAGTCCTAGGCCTAAGCCTAACAGTAACCCTAGGAAGGTAAATCAGCCGGGTATTAGGGTTCTTCCTAAGGGAAAAGCCGTGAAAGCAGCCATGTTGTGGCACTTCTGCACTCCCTTTGGGATGCCTTTGGCAGATGAAGTAAGCCTGGAACTCAGGGCTTCCTGGTTAAAGAAATCCAAGCCCTAGGCTGAACCCTAACCCTAACCCTAGGCAGATAAATCAGCCTAGGTATAGGGATGGTGCCAAGGAAAAAGCTGTGAAAGCTGCCATGTTGTTGCACTTTTGTACTCCCCTTGGGATGCCTTGAACAGCTGCAGTGTGCCTGGAGCTAAGGGCTTCCTAGTTTTAAAAATCCTAGCCCTAGGCCTAAGCCTAACAGTAACCCTGGGAAGGGAAATCAGCCTGGTGTTAGGCTTCTTGCCAAGGAAAAAGCCGTGAAAGCAGCCATGTTGTGGCACTTTTGCACTCCCTTTTGGATGCCTTTCACAGCTCCAGTGTGCCTGGAACTCAGGGCTTCCTGATTTTAAAAATCCTAGCCCTAGGCCGAACCTCAACCCTAAGACGAGAAAGGCAAATCAGCCAGGAATTAGGCATGTCCCCAAGGAAAAAGCTGTGGAGGCAGGCATGTTGTGGTACTTTTGCGCTCTTCTTGGCTAGTCCTTCGCAGCTGCTGTGTTCTTGGAACTCAGGGCTTTCTGGTTAATAGAACCCTTACCCTAGGCGTAACTCAAACCTTAACCCTAGGAAGGAAAATCAGCCTATGGTTCGGGATGCTCTCATGGAAATATCAGTGGTGGCAGCCAAGTTGCGTCACTTTTGCGCTCCCCTTGGGATGCCTTTCGCAGCTGCAGTGTGCCTGGAGCCCAGGGCTTCCTGGTTTTAAAAGTCCTAGGCCTAAGCCTAACAGTAACCCTAGGAAGGTAAATCAGCCGGGTATTAGGGTTCTTCCTAAGGGAAAAGCGGTGAAAGCAGCCATGTTGTGGCACTTCTGCACTCCCTTTGGGATGCCTTTGGCAGATGAAGTAAGCCTGGAACTCAGGGCTTCCTGGTTAAAGAAATCCAAGCCCTAGGCTGAACCCTAACCCTAACCCTAACCCTAGGCAGATAAATCAGCCTAGGTATAGGGATGGTGCCAAGGAAAAAGCTGTGAAAGCTGCCATGTTGTTGCACTTTTGTACTCCCCTTGGGATGCCTTGAACAGCTGCAGTGTGCCTGGAGCTAAGGGCTTCCTAGTTTTAAAAATCCTAGCCCTAGGCCTAAGCCTAACAGTAACCCTGGGAAGGGAAATCAGCCTGGTGTTAGGCTTCTTGCCAAGGAAAAAGCCGTGAAAGCAGCCATGTTGTGGCACTTTTGCACTCCCTTTTGGATGCCTTTCACAGCTCCAGTGTGCCTGGAACTCAGGGCTTCCTGATTTTAAAAATCCTAGCCCTAGGCCGAACCTCAACCCTAAGACGAGAAAGGCAAATCAGCCAGGAATTAGGCATGTCCCCAAGGAAAAAGCTGTGGAGGCAGGCATGTTGTGGTACTTTTGCGCTCTTCTTGGCTAGTCCTTCGCAGCTGCTGTGTTCTTGGAACTCAGGGCTTTCTGGTTAATAGAACCCTTACCCTAGGCGTAACTCAAACCTTAACCCTAGGAAGGAAAATCAGCCTATGGTTCGGGATGATCTCATGGAAATATCAGTGGTGGCAGCCAAGTTGCGTCACTTTTGCGCTCCCCTTGGGATGCCTTTCGCAGCTGCAGTGTGCCTGGAGCCCAGGGCTTCCTGGTTTTAAAAGTCCTAGGCCTAAGCCTAACAGTAACCCTAGGAAGGTAAATCAGCCGGGTATTAGGGTTCTTCCTAAGGGAAAAGCCGTGAAAGCAGCCATGTTGTGGCACTTCTGCACTCCCTTTGGGATGCCTTTGGCAGATGAAGTAAGCCTGGAACTCAGGGCTTCCTGGTTAAAGAAATCCAAGCCCTAGGCTGAACCCTAACCCTAACCCTAACCCTAGGCAGATAAATCAGCCTAGGTATAGGGATGGTGCCAAGGAAAAAGCTGTGAAAGCTGCCATGTTGTTGCACTTTTGTACTCCCCTTGGGATGCCTTGAACAGCTGCAGTGTGCCTGGAGCTAAGGGCTTCCTAGTTTTAAAAATCCTAGCCCTAGGCCTAAGCCTAACAGTAACCCTGGGAAGGGAAATCAGCCTGGTGTTAGGCTTCTTGCCAAGGAAAAAGCCGTGAAAGCAGCCATGTTGTGGCACTTTTGCACTCCCTTTTGGATGCCTTTCACAGCTCCAGTGTGCCTGGAACTCAGGGCTTCCTGATTTTAAAAATCCTAGCCCTAGGCCGAACCTCAACCCTAAGACGAGAAAGGCAAATCAGCCAGGAATTAGGCATGTCCCCAAGGAAAAAGCTGTGGAGGCAGGCATGTTGTGGTACTTTTGCGCTCTTCTTGGCTAGTCCTTCGCAGCTGCTGTGTTCTTGGAACTCAGGGCTTTCTGGTTAATAGAACCCTTACCCTAGGCGTAACTCAAACCTTAACCCTAGGAAGGAAAATCAGCCTATGGTTCGGGATGCTCTCATGGAAATATCAGTGGTGGCAGCCAAGTTGCGTCACTTTTGCGCTCCCCTTGGGATGCCTTTCGCAGCTGCAGTGTGCCTGGAGCCCAGGGCTTCCTGGTTTTAAAAGTCCTAGGCCTAAGCCTAACAGTAACCCTAGGAAGGTAAATCAGCCGGGTATTAGGGTTCTTCCTAAGGGAAAAGCCGTGAAAGCAGCCATGTTGTGGCACTTCTGCACTCCCTTTGGGATGCCTTTGGCAGATGAAGTAAGCCTGGAACTCAGGGCTTCCTGGTTAAAGAAATCCAAGCCCTAGGCTGAACCCTAACCCTAACTCTAGGCAGATAAATCAGCCTAGGTATAGGGATGGTGCCAAGGAAAAAGCTGTGAAAGCTGCCATGTTGTTGCACTTTTGTACTCCCCTTGGGATGCCTTGAACAGCTGCAGTGTGCCTGGAGCTAAGGGCTTCCTAGTTTTAAAAATCCTAGCCCTAGGCCTAAGCCTAACAGTAACCCTGGGAAGGGAAATCAGCCTGGTGTTAGGCTTCTTGCCAAGGAAAAAGCCGTGAAAGCAGCCATGTTGTGGCACTTTTGCACTCCCTTTTGGATGCCTTTCACAGCTCCAGTGTGCCTGGAACTCAGGGCTTCCTGATTTTAAAAATCCTAGCCCTAGGCCGAACCTCAACCCTAAGACGAGAAAGGCAAATCAGCCAGGAATTAGGCATGTCCCCAAGGAAAAAGCTGTGGAGGCAGGCATGTTGTGGTACTTTTGCGCTCTTCTTGGCTAGTCCTTCGCAGCTGCTGTGTTCTTGGAACTCAGGGCTTCCTGGTTAATAGAACCCTTACCCTAGGCGTATCTCAAACCTTAACCCTAGGAAGGAAAATCAGCCTATGGTTCGGGATGCTCTCATGGAAATATCAGTGGTGGCAGCCAAGTTGCGTCACTTTTGCGCTCCCCTTGGGATGCCTTTCGCAGCTGCAGTGTGCCTGGAGCCCAGGGCTTCCTGGTTTTAAAAGTCCTAGGCCTAAGCCTAACAGTAACCCTAGGAAGGTAAATCAGCCGGGTATTAGGGTTCTTCCTAAGGGAAAAGCCGTGAAAGCAGCCATGTTGTGGCACTTCTGCACTCCCTTTGGGATGCCTTTGGCAGATGAAGTAAGCCTGGAACTCAGGGCTTCCTGGTTAAAGAAATCCAAGCCCTAGGCTGAACCCTAACCCTAACCCTAACCCTAGGCAGATGAATCAGCCTAGGTATAGGGATGGTGCCAAGGAAAAAGCTGTGAAAGCTGCCATGTTGTTGCACTTTTGTACTCCCCTTGGGATGCCTTGAACAGCTGCAGTGTGCCTGGAGCTAAGGGCTTCCTAGTTTTAAAAATCCTAGCCCTAGGCCTAAGCCTAACAGTAACCCTGGGAAGGGAAATCAGCCTGGTGTTAGGCTTCTTGCCAAGGAAAAAGCCGTGAAAGCAGCCATGTTGTGGCACTTTTGCACTCCCTTTTGGATGCCTTTCACAGCTCCAGTGTGCCTGGAACTCAGGGCTTCCTGATTTTAAAAATCCTAGCCCTAGGCCGAACCTCAACCCTAAGACGAGAAAGGCAAATCAGCCAGGAATTAGGCATGTCCCCAAGGAAAAAGCTGTGGAGGCTGGCATGTTGTGGTACTTTTGCGCTCTTCTTGGCTAGTCCTTCGCAGCTGCTGTGTTCTTGGAACTCAGGGCTTTCTGGTTAATAGAACCCTTACCCTAGGCGTAACTCAAACCTTAAGCCTAGGAAGGAAAATCAGCCTATGGTTCGGGATGCTCTCATGGAAATATCAGTGGTGGCAGCCAAGTTGCGTCACTTTTGCGCTCCCCTTGGGATGCCTTTCGCAGCTGCAGTGTGCCTGGAGCCCAGGGCTTCCTGGTTTTAAAAGTCCTAGGCCTAAGCCTAACAGTAACCCTAGGAAGGTAAATCAGCCGGGTATTAGGGTTCTTCCTAAGGGAAAAGCCGTGAAAGCAGCCATGTTGTGGCACTTCTGCACTCCCTTTGGGATGCCTTTGGCAGATGAAGTAAGCCTGGAACTCAGGGCTTCCTGGTTAAAGAAATCCAAGCCCTAGGCTGAACCCTAACCCTAACCCTAACCCTAGGCAGATAAATCAGCCTAGGTATAGGGATGGTGCCAAGGAAAAAGCTGTGAAAGCTGCCATGTTGTTGCACTTTTGTACTCCCCTTGGGATGCCTTGAACAGCTGCAGTGTGCCTGGAGCTAAGGGCTTCCTAGTTTTAAAAATCCTAGCCCTAGGCCTAAGCCTAACAGTAACCCTGGGAAGGGAAATCAGCCTGGTGTTAGGCTTCTTGCCAAGGAAAAAGCCGTGAAAGCAGCCATGTTGTGGCACTTTTGCACTCCCTTTTGGATGCCTTTCACAGCTCCAGTGTGCCTGGAACTCAGGGCTTCCTGATTTTAAAAATCCTAGCCCTAGGCCGAACCTCAACCCTAAGATGAGAAAGGCAAATCAGCCAGGAATTAGGCATGTCCCCAAGGAAAAAGCTGTGGAGGCAGGCATGTTGTGGTACTTTTGCACTCTTCTTGGGTAGTCCTTCGCAGCTGCTGTGTTCTTGGAACTCAGGGCTTTCTGGTTAATAGAACCCTTACCCTAGGCGTAACTCAAACCTTAACCCTAGGAAGGAAAATCAGCCTATGGTTCGGGATGCTCTCATGGAAATATCAGTGGTGGCAGCCAAGTTGCGTCACTTTTGCGCTCCCCTTGGGATGCCTTTCGCAGCTGCAGTGTGCCTGGAGCCCAGGGCTTCCTGGTTTTAAAAGTCCTAGGCCTAAGCCTAACAGTAACCCTAGGAAGGTAAATCAGCCGGGTATTAGGGTTCTTCCTAAGGGAAAAGCCGTGAAAGCAGCCATGTTGTGGCACTTCTGCACTCCCTTTGGGATGCCTTTGGCAGCTGCAGTAAGCCTGGAACTCAGGGCTTCCTGGTTAAAGAAATCCAAGCCCTAGGCTGAACCCTAACCCTAACCCTAGGCAGATAAATCAGCCTAGGTATAGGGATGGTGCCAAGGAAAAAGCTGTGAAAGCTGCCATGTTGTTGCACTTTTGTACTCCCCTTGGGATGCCTTGAACAGCTGCAGTGTGCCTGGAGCTAAGGGCTTCCTAGTTTTAAAAATCCTAGCCCTAGGCCTAAGCCTAACAGTAACCCTGGGAAGGGAAATCAGCCTGGTGTTAGGCTTCTTGCCAAGGAAAAAGCCGTGAAAGCAGCCATGTTGTGGCACTTTTGCACTCCCTTTTGGATGCCTTTCACAGCTCCAGTGTGCCTGGAACTCAGGGCTTCCTGATTTTAAAAATCCTAGCCCTAGGCCGAACCCCAGCCCTAAGACGAGAAAGGCAAATCAGCCAGGAATTAGGCATGTCCCCAAGGAAAAAGCTGTGGAGGCAGGCATGTTGTGGTACTTTTGCGCTCTTCTTGGCTAGTCCTTCGCAGCTGCTGTGTTCTTGGAACTCAGGGCTTTCTGGTTAATAGAACCCTTACCCTAGGCGTAACTCAAACCTTAACCCTAGGAAGGAAAATCAGCCTATGGTTCGGGATGCTCTCATGGAAATATCAGTGGTGGCAGCCAAGTTGCGTCACTTTTGCGCTCCCCTTGGGATGCCTTTCGCAGCTGCAGTGTGCCTGGAGCCCAGGGCTTCCTGGTTTTAAAAGTCCTAGGCCTAAGCCTAACAGTAACCCTAGGAAGGTAAATCAGCCGGGTATTAGGGTTCTTCCTAAGGGAAAAGCCGTGAAAGCAGCCATGTTGTGGCACTTCTGCACTCCCTTTGGGATGCCTTTGGCAGATGAAGTAAGCCTGGAACTCAGGGCTTCCTGGTTAAAGAAATCCAAGCCCTAGGCTGAACCCTAACCCTAACCCTAGGCAGATAAATCAGCCTAGGTATAGGGATGGTGCCAAGGAAAAAGCTGTGAAAGCTGCCATGTTGTTGCACTTTTGTACTCCCCTTGGGATGCCTTGAACAGCTGCAGTGTGCCTGGAGCTAAGGGCTTCCTAGTTTTAAAAATCCTAGCCCTAGGCCTAAGCCTAACAGTAACCCTGGGAAGGGAAATCAGCCTGGTGTTAGGCTTCTTGCCAAGGAAAAAGCCGTGAAAGCAGCCATGTTGTGGCACTTTTGCACTCCCTTTTGGATGCCTTTCACAGCTCCAGTGTGCCTGGAACTCAGGGCTTCCTGATTTTAAAAATCCTAGCCCTAGGCCGAACCCCAACCCTAAGACGAGAAAGGCAAATCAGCCAGGAATTAGGCATGTCCCCAAGGAAAAAGCTGTGGAGGCAGGCATGTTGTGGTACTTTTGCGCTCTTCTTGGGTAGTCCTTCGCAGCTGCTGTGTTCTTGGAACTCAGGGCTTTCTGGTTAATAGAACCCTTACCCTAGGCGTAACTCAAACCTTAACCCTAGGAAGGAAAATCAGCCTATGGTTCGGGATGATCTCATGGAAATATCAGTGGTGGCAGCCAAGTTGCGTCACTTTTGCGCTCCCCTTGGGATGCCTTTCGCAGCTGCAGTGTGCCTGGAGCCCAGGGCTTCCTGGTTTTAAAAGTCCTAGGCCTAAGCCTAACAGTAACCCTAGGAAGGTAAATCAGCCGGGTATTAGGGTTCTTCCTAAGGGAAAAGCCGTGAAAGCAGCCATGTTGTGGCACTTCTGCACTCCCTTTGGGATGCCTTTGGCAGATGAAGTAAGCCTGGAACTCAGGGCTTCCTGGTTAAAGAAATCCAAGCCCTAGGCTGAACCCTAACCCTAACCCTAGGCAGATAAATCAGCCTAGGTATAGGGATGGTGCCAAGGAAAAAGCTGTGAAAGCTGCCATGTTGTTGCACTTTTGTACTCCCCTTGGGATGCCTTGAACAGCTGCAGTGTGCCTGGAGCTAAGGGCTTCCTAGTTTTAAAAATCCTAGCCCTAGGCCTAAGCCTAACAGTAACCCTGGGAAGGGAAATCAGCCTGGTGTTAGGCTTCTTGCCAAGGAAAAAGCCGTGAAAGCAGCCATGTTGTGGCACTTTTGCACTCCCTTTTGGATGCCTTTCACAGCTCCAGTGTGCCTGGAACTCAGGGCTTCCTGATTTTAAAAATCCTAGCCCTAGGCCGAACCTCAACCCTAAGACGAGAAAGGCAAATCAGCCAGGAATTAGGCATGTCCCCAAGGAAAAAGCTGTGGAGGCAGGCATGTTGTGGTACTTTTGCGCTCTTCTTGGCTAGTCCTTCGCAGCTGCTGTGTTCTTGGAACTCAGGGCTTTCTGGTTAATAGAACCCTTACCCTAGGCGTAACTCAAACCTTAACCCTAGGAAGGAAAATCAGCCTATGGTTCGGGATGCTCTCATGGAAATATCAGTGGTGGCAGCCAAGTTGCGTCACTTTTGCGCTCCCCCTGGGATGCCTTTCGCAGCTGCAGTGTGCCTGGAGCCCAGGGCTTCCTGGTTTTAAAAGTCCTAGGCCTAAGCCTAACAGTAACCCTAGGAAGGTAAATCAGCCGGGTATTAGGGTTCTTCCTAAGGGAAAAGCCGTGAAAGCAGCCATGTTGTGGCACTTCTGCACTCCCTTTGGGATGCCTTTGGCAGATGAAGTAAGCCTGGAACTCAGGGCTTCCTGGTTAAAGAAATCCAAGCCCTAGGCTGAACCCTAACCCTAACCCTAGGCAGATAAATCAGCCTAGGTATAGGGATGGTGCCAAGGAAAAAGCTGTGAAAGCTGCCATGTTGTTGCACTTTTGTACTCCCCTTGGGATGCCTTGAACAGCTGCAGTGTGCCTGGAGCTAAGGGCTTCCTAGTTTTAAAAATCCTAGCCCTAGGCCTAAGCCTAACAGTAACCCTGGGAAGGGAAATCAGCCTGGTGTTAGGCTTCTTGCCAAGGAAAAAGCCGTGAAAGCAGCCATGTTGTGGCACTTTTGCACTCCCTTTTGGATGCCTTTCACAGCTCCAGTGTGCCTGGAACTCAGGGCTTCCTGATTTTAAAAATCCTAGCCCTAGGCCGAACCTCAACCCTAAGACAAGAAAGGCAAATCAGCCAGGAATTAGGCATGTCCCCAAGGAAAAAGCTGTGGAGGCAGGCATGTTGTGGTACTTTTGCGCTCTTCTTGGCTAGTCCTTCGCAGCTGCTGTGTTCTTGGAACTCAGGGCTTTCTGGTTAATAGAACCCTTACCCTAGGCGTAACTCAAACCTTAACCCTAGGAAGGAAAATCAGCCTATGGTTCGGGATGCTCTCATGGAAATATCAGTGGTGGCAGCCAAGTTGCGTCACTTTTGCGCTCCCCTTGGGATGCCTTTCGCAGCTGCAGTGTGCCTGGAGCCCAGGGCTTCCTGGTTTTAAAAGTCCTAGGCCTAAGCCTAACAGTAACCCTAGGAAGGTAAATCAGACGGGTATTAGGGTTCTTCCTAAGGGAAAAGCCGTGAAAGCAGCCATGTTGTGGCACTTCTGCACTCCCTTTGGGATGCCTTTGGCAGATGAAGTAAGCCTGGAACTCAGGGCTTCCTGGTTAAAGAAATCCAAGCCCTAGGCTGAACCCTAACCCTAACTCTAGGCAGATAAATCAGCCTAGGTATAGGGATGGTGCCAAGGAAAAAGCTGTGAAAGCTGCCATGTTGTTGCACTTTTGTACTCCCCTTGGGATGCCTTGAACAGCTGCAGTGTGCCTGGAGCTAAGGGCTTCCTAGTTTTAAAAATCCTAGCCCTAGGCCTAAGCCTAACAGTAACCCTGGGAAGGGAAATCAGCCTGGTGTTAGGCTTCTTGCCAAGGAAAAAGCCGTGAAAGCAGCCATGTTGTGGCACTTTTGCACTCCCTTTTGGATGCCTTTCACAGCTCCAGTGTGCCTGGAACTCAGGGCTTCCTGATTTTAAAAATCCTAGCCCTAGGCCGAACCCCAGCCCTAAGACGAGAAAGGCAAATCAGCCAGGAATTAGGCATGTCCCCAAGGAAAAAGCTGTGGAGGCAGGCATGTTGTGGTACTTTTGCGCTCTTCTTGGCTAGTCCTTCGCAGCTGCTGTGTTCTTGGAACTCAGGGCTTTCTGGTTAATAGAACCCTTACCCTAGGCGTAACTCAAACCTTAACCCTAGGAAGGAAAATCAGCCTATGGTTCGGGATGCTCTCATGGAAATATCAGTGGTGGCAGCCAAGTTGCGTCACTTTTGCGCTCCCCTTGGGATGCCTTTCGCAGCTGCAGTGTGCCTGGAGCCCAGGGCTTCCTGGTTTTAAAAGTCCTAGGCCTAAGCCTAACAGTAACCCTAGGAAGGTAAATCAGCCGGGTATTAGGGTTCTTCCTAAGGGAAAAGCCGTGAAAGCAGCCATGTTGTGGCACTTCTGCACTCCCTTTGGGATGCCTTTGGCAGATGAAGTAAGCCTGGAACTCAGGGCTTCCTGGTTAAAGAAATCCAAGCCCTAGGCTGAACCCTAACCCTAACTCTAGGCAGATAAATCAGCCTAGGTATAGGGATGGTGCCAAGGAAAAAGCTGTGAAAGCTGCCATGTTGTTGCACTTTTGTACTCCCCTTGGGATGCCTTGAACAGCTGCAGTGTGCCTGGAGCTAAGGGCTTCCTAGTTTTAAAAATCCTAGCCCTAGGCCTAAGCCTAACAGTAACCCTGGGAAGGGAAATCAGCCTGGTGTTAGGCTTCTTGCCAAGGAAAAAGCCGTGAAAGCAGCCATGTTGTGGCACTTTTGCACTCCCTTTTGGATGCCTTTCACAGCTGCAGTGTGCCTGGAACTCAGGGCTTCCTGATTTTAAAAATCCTAGCCCTAGGCCGAACCTCAACCCTAAGACGAGAAAGGCAAATCAGCCAGGAATTAGGCATGTCCCCAAGGAAAAAGCTGTGGAGGCAGGCATGTTGTGGTACTTTTGCGCTCTTCTTGGCTAGTCCTTCGCAGCTGCTGTGTTCTTGGAACTCAGGGCTTTCTGGTTAATAGAACCCTTACCCTAGGCGTAACACAAACCTTAAGCCTAGGAAGGAAAATCAGCCTATGGTTCGGGATGCTCTCATGGAAATATCAGTGGTGGCAGCCAAGTTGCGTCACTTTTGCGCTCCCCTTGGGATGCCTTTCGCAGCTGCAGTGTGCCTGGAGCCCAGGGCTTCCTGGTTTTAAAAGTCCTAGGCCTAAGCCTAACAGTAACCCTAGGAAGGTAAATCAGCCGGGTATTAGGGTTCTTCCTAAGGGAAAAGCCGTGAAAGCAGCCATGTTGTGGCACTTCTGCACTCCCTTTGGGATGCCTTTGGCAGATGAAGTAAGCCTGGAACTCAGGGCTTCCTGGTTAAAGAAATCCAAGCCCTAGGCTGAACCCTAACCCTAACCCTAGGCAGATAAATCAGCCTAGGTATAGGGATGGTGCCAAGGAAAAAGCTGTGAAAGCTGCCATGTTGTTGCACTTTTGTACTCCCCTTGGGATGCCTTGAACATCTGCAGTGTGCCTGGAGCTAAGGGCTTCCTAGTTTTAAAAATCCTAGCCCTAGGCCTAAGCCTAACAGTAACCCTGGGAAGGGAAATCAGCCTGGTGTTAGGCTTCTTGCCAAGGAAAAAGCCATGAAAGCAGCCATGTTGTGGCACTTTTGCACTCCCTTTTGGATGCCTTTCACAGCTCCAGTGTGCCTGGAACTCAGGGCTTCCTGATTTTAAAAATCCTAGCCCTAGGCCGAACCTCAAACCTAAGACGAGAAAGGCAAATCAGCCAGGAATTAGGCATGTCCCCAAGGAAAAAGCTGTGGAGGCAGGCATGTTGTGGTACTTTTGCGCTCTTCTTGGCTAGTCCTTCGCAGCTGCTGTGTTCTTGGAACTCAGGGCTTTCTGGTTAATAGAACCCTTACCCTAGGCGTAACTCAAACCTTAACCCTAGGAAGGAAAATCAGCCTATGGTTCGGGATGCTCTCATGGAAATATCAGTGGTGGCAGCCAAGTTGCGTCACTTTTGCGCTCCCCTTGGGATGCCTTTCGCAGCTGCAGTGTGCCTGGAGCCCAGGGCTTCCTGGTTTTAAAAGTCCTAGGCCTAAGCCTAACAGTAACCCTAGGAAGGTAAATCAGCCGGGTATTAGGGTTCTTCCTAAGGGAAAAGCCGTGAAAGCAGCCATGTTGTGGCACTTCTGCACTCCCTTTGGGATGCCTTTGGCAGATGAAGTAAGCCTGGAACTCAGGGCTTCCTGGTTAAAGAAATCCAAGCCCTAGGCTGAACCCTAACCCTAACCCTAGGCAGATAAATCAGCCTAGGTATAGGGATGGTGCCAAGGAAAAAGCTGTGAAAGCTGCCATGTTGTTGCACTTTTGTACTCCCCTTGGGATGCCTTGAACAGCTGCAGTGTGCCTGGAGCTAAGGGCTTCCTAGTTTTAAAAATCCTAGCCCTAGGCCTAAGCCTAACAGTAACCCTGGGAAGGCAAATCAGCCTGGTGTTAGGCTTCTTGCCAAGGAAAAAGCCGTGAAAGCAGCCATGTTGTGGCACTTTTGCACTCCCTTTTGGATGCCTTTCACAGCTCCAGTGTGCCTGGAACTCAGGGCTTCCTGATTTTAAAAATCCTAGCCCTAGGCCGAACCTCAACCCTAAGACGAGAAAGGCAAATCAGCCAGGAATTAGGCATGTCCCCAAGGAAAAAGCTGTGGAGGCAGGCATGTTGTGGTACTTTTGCGCTCTTCTTGGCTAGTCCTTCGCAGCTGCTGTGTTCTTGGAACTCAGGGCTTTCTGGTTAATAGGACCCTTACCCTAGGCGTAACTCAAACCTTAACCCTAGGAAGGAAAATCAGCCTATGGTTCGGGATGCTCTCATGGAAATATCAGTGGTGGCAGCCAAGTTGCGTCACTTTTGCGCTCCCCTTGGGATGCCTTTCGCAGCTGCAGAGTGCCTGGAGCCCAGGGCTTCCTGGTTTTAAAAGTCCTAGGCCTAAGCCTAACAGTAACCCTAGGAAGGTAAATCAGCCGGGTATTAGTGTTCTTCCTAAGGGAAAAGCCGTGAAAGCAGCCATGTTGTGGCACTTCTGCACTCCCTTTGGGATGCCTTTGGCAGATGAAGTAAGCCTGGAACTCAGGGCTTCCTGGTTAAAGAAATCCAAGCCCTAGGCTGAACCCTAACCCTAACCCTAACCCTAGGCAGATAAATCAGCCTAGGTATAGGGATGGTGCCAAGGAAAAAGCTGTGAAAGCTGCCATGTTGTTGCACTTTTGTACTCCCCTTGGGATGCCTTGAACAGCTGCAGTGTGCCTGGAGCTAAGGGCTTCCTAGTTTTAAAAATCCTAGCCCTAGGCCTAAGCCTAACAGTAACCCTGGGAAGGGAAATCAGCCTGGTGTTAGGCTTCTTGCCAAGGAAAAAGCCGTGAAAGCAGCCATGTTGTGGCACTTTTGCACTCCCTTTTGGATGCCTTTCACAGCTGCAGTGTGCCTGGAACTCAGGGCTTCCTGATTTTAAAAATCCTAGCCCTAGGCCGAACCCCA
Source organism: Ammospiza nelsoni (assembly GCF_027579445.1). Taxonomy (NCBI): domain Eukaryota; kingdom Metazoa; phylum Chordata; class Aves; order Passeriformes; family Passerellidae; genus Ammospiza; species Ammospiza nelsoni. The sequence goes on along the minus strand of NC_080647.1, from coordinate 20,154,593 downwards.
GCCCTAAGACGAGAAAGGCAAATCAGCCAGGAATTAGGCATGTCCCCAAGGAAAAAGCTGTGGAGGCAGGCATGTTGTGGTACTTTTGCGCTCTTCTTGGCTAGTCCTTCGCAGCTGCTGTGTTCTTGGAACTCAGGGCTTTCTGGTTAATAGAACCCTTACCCTAGGCGTAACTCAAACCTTAACCCTAGGAAGGAAAATCAGCCTATGGTTCGGGATGATCTCATGGAAATATCAGTGGTGGCAGCCAAGTTGCGTCACTTTTGCGCTCCCCTTGGGATGCCTTTCGCAGCTGCAGTGTGCCTGGAGCCCAGGGCTTCCTGGTTTTAAAAGTCCTAGGCCTAAGCCTAACAGTAACCCTAGGAAGGTAAATCAGCCGGGTATTAGGGTTCTTCCTAAGGGAAAAGCCGTGAAAGCAGCCATGTTGTGGCACTTCTGCACTCCCTTTGGGATGCCTTTGGCAGATGAAGTAAGCCTGGAACTCAGGGCTTCCTGGTTAAAGAAATCCAAGCCCTAGGCTGAACCCTAACCCTAACCCTAGGCAGATAAATCAGCCTAGGTATAGGGATGGTGCCAAGGAAAAAGCTGTGAAAGCTGCCATGTTGTTGCACTTTTGTACTCCCCTTGGGATGCCTTGAACATCTGCAGTGTGCCTGGAGCTAAGGGCTTCCTAGTTTTAAAAATCCTAGCCCTAGGCCTAAGCCTAACAGTAACCCTGGGAAGGGAAATCAGCCTGGTGTTAGGCTTCTTGCCAAGGAAAAAGCCGTGAAAGCAGCCATGTTGTGGCACTTTTGCACTCCCTTTTGGATGCCTTTCACAGCTCCAGTGTGCCTGGAACTCAGGGCTTCCTGATTTTAAAAATCCTAGCCCTAGGCCGAACCTCAAACCTAAGACGAGAAAGGCAAATCAGCCAGGAATTAGGCATGTCCCCAAGGAAAAAGCTGTGGAGGCAGGCATGTTGTGGTACTTTTGCGCTCTTCTTGGCTAGTCCTTCGCAGCTGCTGTGTTCTTGGAACTCAGGGCTTTCTGGTTAATAGAACCCTTACCCTAGGCGTAACTCAAACCTTAACCCTAGGAAGGAAAATCAGCCTATGGTTCGGGATGCTCTCATGGAAATATCAGTGGTGGCAGCCAAGTTGCGTCACTTTTGCGCTCCCCTTGGGATGCCTTTCGCAGCTGCAGTGTGCCTGGAGCCCAGGGCTTCCTGGTTTTAAAAGTCCTAGGCCTAAGCCTAACAGTAACCCTAGGAAGGTAAATCAGCCGGGTATTAGGGTTCTTCCTAAGGGAAAAGCCGTGAAAGCAGCCATGTTGTGGCACTTCTGCACTCCCTTTGGGATGCCTTTGGCAGATGAAGTAAGCCTGGAACTCAGGGCTTCCTGGTTAAAGAAATCCAAGCCCTAGGCTGAACCCTAACCCTAACCCTAGGCAGATAAATCAGCCTAGGTATAGGGATGGTGCCAAGGAAAAAGCTGTGAAAGCTGCCATGTTGTTGCACTTTTGTACTCCCCTTGGGATGCCTTGAACAGCTGCAGTGTGCCTGGAGCTAAGGGCTTCCTAGTTTTAAAAATCCTAGCCCTAGGCCTAAGCCTAACAGTAACCCTGGGAAGGCAAATCAGCCTGGTGTTAGGCTTCTTGCCAAGGAAAAAGCCGTGAAAGCAGCCATGTTGTGGCACTTTTGCACTCCCTTTTGGATGCCTTTCACAGCTCCAGTGTGCCTGGAACTCAGGGCTTCCTGATTTTAAAAATCCTAGCCCTAGGCCGAACCTCAACCCTAAGACGAGAAAGGCAAATCAGCCAGGAATTAGGCATGTCCCCAAGGAAAAAGCTGTGGAGGCAGGCATGTTGTGGTACTTTTGCGCTCTTCTTGGCTAGTCCTTCGCAGCTGCTGTGTTCTTGGAACTCAGGGCTTTCTGGTTAATAGGACCCTTACCCTAGGCGTAACTCAAACCTTAACCCTAGGAAGGAAAATCAGCCTATGGTTCGGGATGCTCTCATGGAAATATCAGTGGTGGCAGCCAAGTTGCGTCACTTTTGCGCTCCCCTTGGGATGCCTTTCGCAGCTGCAGAGTGCCTGGAGCCCAGGGCTTCCTGGTTTTAAAAGTCCTAGGCCTAAGCCTAACAGTAACCCTAGGAAGGTAAATCAGCCGGGTATTAGTGTTCTTCCTAAGGGAAAAGCCGTGAAAGCAGCCATGTTGTGGCACTTCTGCACTCCCTTTGGGATGCCTTTGGCAGATGAAGTAAGCCTGGAACTCAGGGCTTCCTGGTTAAAGAAATCCAAGCCCTAGGCTGAACCCTAACCCTAACCCTAACCCTAGGCAGATAAATCAGCCTAGGTATAGGGATGGTGCCAAGGAAAAAGCTGTGAAAGCTGCCATGTTGTTGCACTTTTGTACTCCCCTTGGGATGCCTTGAACAGCTGCAGTGTGCCTGGAGCTAAGGGCTTCCTAGTTTTAAAAATCCTAGCCCTAGGCCTAAGCCTAACAGTAACCCTGGGAAGGGAAATCAGCCTGGTGTTAGGCTTCTTGCCAAGGAAAAAGCCGTGAAAGCAGCCATGTTGTGGCACTTTTGCACTCCCTTTTGGATGCCTTTCACAGCTGCAGTGTGCCTGGAACTCAGGGCTTCCTGATTTTAAAAATCCTAGCCCTAGGCCGAACCCCAGCCCTAAGACGAGAAAGGCAAATCAGCCAGGAATTAGGCATGTCCCCAAGGAAAAAGCTGTGGAGGCAGGCATGTTGTGGTACTTTTGCGCTCTTCTTGGCTAGTCCTTCGCAGCTGCTGTGTTCTTGGAACTCAGGGCTTTCTGGTTAATAGAACCCTTACCCTAGGCGTAACTCAAACCTTAACCCTAGGAAGGAAAATCAGCCTATGGTTCGGGATGATCTCATGGAAATATCAGTGGTGGCAGCCAAGTTGCGTCACTTTTGCGCTCCCCTTGGGATGCCTTTCGCAGCTGCAGTGTGCCTGGAGCCCAGGGCTTCCTGGTTTTAAAAGTCCTAGGCCTAAGCCTAACAGTAACCCTAGGAAGGTAAATCAGCCGGGTATTAGGGTTCTTCCTAAGGGAAAAGCCGTGAAAGCAGCCATGTTGTGGCACTTCTGCACTCCCTTTGGGATGCCTTTGGCAGATGAAGTAAGCCTGGAACTCAGGGCTTCCTGGTTAAAGAAATCCAAGCCCTAGGCTGAACCCTAACCCTAACCCTAACCCTAGGCAGATAAATCAGCCTAGGTATAGGGATGGTGCCAAGGAAAAAGCTGTGAAAGCTGCCATGTTGTTGCACTTTTGTACTCCCCTTGGGATGCCTTGAACAGCTGCAGTGTGCCTGGAGCTAAGGGCTTCCTAGTTTTAAAAATCCTAGCCCTAGGCCTAAGCCTAACAGTAACCCTGGGAAGGGAAATCAGCCTGGTGTTAGGCTTCTTGCCAAGGAAAAAGCCATGAAAGCAGCCATGTTGTGGCACTTTTGCACTCCCTTTTGGATGCCTTTCACAGCTCCAGTGTGCCTGGAACTCAGGGCTTCCTGATTTTAAAAATCCTAGCCCTAGGCCGAACCCCAACCCTAAGACGAGAAAGGCAAATCAGCCAGGAATTAGGCATGTCCCCAAGGAAAAAGCTGTGGAGACAGGCATGTTGTGGTACTTTTGCGCTCTTCTTGGGTAGTCCTTCGCAGCTGCTGTGTTCTTGGAACTCAGGGCTTTCTGGTTAATAGAACCCTTACCCTAGGCGTAACTCAAACCTTAACCCTAGGAAGGAAAATCAGCCTATGGTTCGGGATGCTCTCATGGAAATATCAGTGGTGGCAGCCAAGTTGCGTCACTTTTGCGCTCCCCTTGGGATGCCTTTCGCAGCTGCAGTGTTCCTGGAGCCCAGGGCTTCCTGGTTTTAAAAGTCCTAGGCCTAAGCCTAACAGTAACCCTAGGAAGGTAAATCAGCCGGGTATTAGGGTTCTTCCTAAGGGAAAAGCCGTGAAAGCAGCCATGTTGTGGCACTTCTGCACTCCCTTTGGGATGCCTTTGGCAGATGAAGTAAGCCTGGAACTCAGGGCTTCCTGGTTAAAGAAATCCAAGCCCTAGGCTGAACCCTAACCCTAACTCTAGGCAGATAAATCAGCCTAGGTATAGGGATGGTGCCAAGGAAAACGCTGTGAAAGCTGCCATGTTGTTGCACTTTTGTACTCCCCTTGGGATGCCTTGAACAGCTGCAGTGTGCCTGGAGCTAAGGGCTTCCTAGTTTTAAAAATCCTAGCCCTAGGCCTAAGCCTAACAGTAACCCTGGGAAGGGAAATCAGCCTGGTGTTAGGCTTCTTGCCAAGGAAAAAGCCGTGAAAGCAGCCATGTTGTGGCACTTTTGCACTCCCTTTTGGATGCCTTTCACAGCTCCAGTGTGCCTGGAACTCAGGGCTTCCTGATTTTAAAAATCCTAGCCCTAGGCCGAACCCCAACCCTAAGACGAGAAAGGCAAATCAGCCAGGAATTAGGCATGTCCCCAAGGAAAAAGCTGTGGAGGCAGGCATGTTGTGGTACTTTTGCGCTCTTCTTGGGTAGTCCTTCGCAGCTGCTGTGTTCTTGGAACTCAGGGCTTTCTGGTTAATAGAACCCTTACCCTAGGCGTAACTCAAACCTTAACCCTAGGAAGGAAAATCAGCCTATGGTTCGGGATGATCTCATGGAAATATCAGTGGTGGCAGCCAAGTTGCGTCACTTTTGCGCTCCCCCTGGGATGCCTTTCGCAGCTGCAGTGTGCCTGGAGCCCAGGGCTTCCTGGTTTTAAAAGTCCTAGGCCTAAGCCTAACAGTAACCCTAGGAAGGTAAATCAGCCGGGTATTAGGGTTCTTCCTAAGGGAAAAGCCGTGAAAGCAGCCATGTTGTGGCACTTCTGCACTCCCTTTGGGATGCCTTTGGCAGATGAAGTAAGCCTGGAACTCAGGGCTTCCTGGTTAAAGAAATCCAAGCCCTAGGCTGAACCCTAACCCTAACCCTAACCCTAGGCAGATAAATCAGCCTAGGTATAGGGATGGTGCCAAGGAAAAAGCTGTGAAAGCTGCCATGTTGTTGCACTTTTGTACTCCCCTTGGGATGCCTTGAACAGCTGCAGTGTGCCTGGAGCTAAGGGCTTCCTAGTTTTAAAAATCCTAGCCCTAGGCCTAAGCCTAACAGTAACCCTGGGAAGGCAAATCAGCCTGGTGTTAGGCTTCTTGCCAAGGAAAAAGCCGTGAAAGCAGCCATGTTGTGGCACTTTTGCACTCCCTTTTGGATGCCTTTCACAGCTCCAGTGTGCCTGGAACTCAGGGCTTCCTGATTTTAAAAATCCTAGCCCTAGGCCGAACCCCAGCCCTAAGACGAGAACGGCAAATCAGCCAGGAATTAGGCATGTCCCCAAGGAAAAAGCTGTGGAGGCAGGCATGTTGTGGTACTTTTGCGCTCTTCTTGGGTAGTCCTTCGCAGCTGCTGTGTTCTTGGAACTCAGGGCTTTCTGGTTAATAGAACCCTTACCCTAGGCGTAACTCAAACCTTAACCCTAGGAAGGAAAATCAGCCTATGGTTCGGGATGATCTCATGGAAATATCAGTGGTGGCAGCCAAGTTGCGTCACTTTTGCGCTCCCCTTGGGATGCCTTTCGCAGCTGCAGTGTGCCTGGAGCCCAGGGCTTCCTGGTTTTAAAAGTCCTAGGCCTAAGCCTAACAGTAACCCTAGGAAGGTAAATCAGCCGGGTATTAGGGTTCTTCCTAAGGGAAAAGCCGTGAAAGCAGCCATGTTGTGGCACTTCTGCACTCCCTTTGGGATGCCTTTGGCAGATGAAGTAAGCCTGGAACTCAGGGCTTCCTGGTTAAAGAAATCCAAGCCCTAGGCTGAACCCTAACCCTAACCCTAACCCTAGGCAGATAAATCAGCCTAGGTATAGGGATGGTGCCAAGGAAAAAGCTGTGAAAGCTGCCATGTTGTTGCACTTTTGTACTCCCCTTGGGATGCCTTGAACAGCTGCAGTGTGCCTGGAGCTAAGGGCTTCCTAGTTTTAAAAATCCTAGCCCTAGGCCTAAGCCTAACAGTAACCCTGGGAAGGGAAATCAGCCTGGTGTTAGGCTTCTTGCCAAGGAAAAAGCCATGAAAGCAGCCATGTTGTGGCACTTTTGCACTCCCTTTTGGATGCCTTTCACAGCTCCAGTGTGCCTGGAACTCAGGGCTTCCTGATTTTAAAAATCCTAGCCCTAGGCCGAACCTCAACCCTAAGACGAGAAAGGCAAATCAGCCAGGAATTAGGCATGTCCCCAAGGAAAAAGCTGTGGAGGCAGGCATGTTGTGGTACTTTTGCGCTCTTCTTGGCTAGTCCTTCGCAGCTGCTGTGTTCTTGGAACTCAGGGCTTTCTGGTTAATAGAACCCTTACCCTAGGCGTAACTCAAACCTTAACCCTAGGAAGGAAAATCAGCCTATGGTTCGGGATGCTCTCATGGAAATATCAGTGGTGGCAGCCAAGTTGCGTCACTTTTGCGCTCCCCTTGGGATGCCTTTCGCAGCTGCAGTGTGCCTGGAGCCCAGGGCTTCCTGGTTTTAAAAGTCCTAGGCCTAAGCCTAACAGTAACCCTAGGAAGGTAAATCAGCCGGGTATTAGGGTTCTTCCTAAGGGAAAAGCCGTGAAAGCAGCCATGTTGTGGCACTTCTGCACTCCCTTTGGGATGCCTTTGGCAGATGAAGTAAGCCTGGAACTCAGGGCTTCCTGGTTAAAGAAATCCAAGCCCTAGGCTGAACCCTAACCCTAACCCTAGGCAGATAAATCAGCCTAGGTATAGGGATGGTGCCAAGGAAAAAGCTGTGAAAGCTGCCATGTTGTTGCACTTTTGTACTCCCCTTGGGATGCCTTGAACAGCTGCAGCGTGCCTGGAGCTAAGGGCTTCCTAGTTTTAAAAATCCTAGCCCTAGGCCTAAGCCTAACAGTAACCCTGGGAAGGGAAATCAGCCTGGTGTTAGGCTTCTTGCCAAGGAAAAAGCCGTGAAAGCAGCCATGTTGTGGCACTTTTGCACTCCCTTTTGGATGCCTTTCACAGCTCCAGTGTGCCTGGAACTCAGGGCTTCCTGATTTTAAAAATCCTAGCCCTAGGCCGAACCCCAGCCCTAAGACGAGAACGGCAAATCAGCCAGGAATTAGGCATGTCCCCAAGGAAAAAGCTGTGGAGGCAGGCATGTTGTGGTACTTTTGCGCTCTTCTTGGGTAGTCCTTCGCAGCTGCTGTGTTCTTGGAACTCAGGGCTTTCTGGTTAATAGAACCCTTACCCTAGGCGTAACTCAAACCTTAACCCTAGGAAGGAAAATCAGCCTATGGTTCGGGATGATCTCATGGAAATATCAGTGGTGGCAGCCAAGTTGCGTCACTTTTGCGCTCCCCCTGGGATGCCTTTCGCAGCTGCAGTGTGCCTGGAGCCCAGGGCTTCCTGGTTTTAAAAGTCCTAGGCCTAAGCCTAACAGTAACCCTAGGAAGGTAAATCAGCCGGGTATTAGGGTTCTTCCTAAGGGAAAAGCCGTGAAAGCAGCCATGTTGTGGCACTTCTGCACTCCCTTTGGGATGCCTTTGGCAGATGAAGTAAGCCTGGAACTCAGGGCTTCCTGGTTAAAGAAATCCAAGCCCTAGGCTGAACCCTAACCCTAACTCTAGGCAGATAAATCAGCCTAGGTATAGGGATGGTGCCAAGGAAAAAGCTGTGAAAGCTGCCATGTTGTTGCACTTTTGTACTCCCCTTGGGATGCCTTGAACAGCTGCAGTGTGCCTGGAGCTAAGGGCTTCCTAGTTTTAAAAATCCTAGCCCTAGGCCTAAGCCTAACAGTAACCCTGGGAAGGGAAATCAGCCTGGTGTTAGGCTTCTTGCCAAGGAAAAAGCCGTGAAAGCAGCCATGTTGTGGCACTTTTGCACTCCCTTTTGGATGCCTTTCACAGCTCCAGTGTGCCTGGAACTCAGGGCTTCCTGATTTTAAAAATCCTAGCCCTAGGCCGAACCTCAACCCTAAGACGAGAAAGGCAAATCAGCCAGGAATTAGGCATGTCCCCAAGGAAAAAGCTGTGGAGGCAGGCATGTTGTGGTACTTTTGCGCTCTTCTTGGCTAGTCCTTCGCAGCTGCTGTGTTCTTGGAACTCAGGGCTTTCTGGTTAATAGAACCCTTACCCTAGGCGTAACTCAAACCTTAACCCTAGGAAGGAAAATCAGCCTATGGTTCGGGATGATCTCATGGAAATATCAGTGGTGGCAGCCAAGTTGCGTCACTTTTGCGCTCCCCTTGGGATGCCTTTCGCAGCTGCAGTGTGCCTGGAGCCCAGGGCTTCCTGGTTTTAAAAGTCCTAGGCCTAAGCCTAACAGTAACCCTAGGAAGGTTAATCAGACGGGTATTAGGGTTCTTCCTAAGGGAAAAGCCGTGAAAGCAGCCATGTTGTGGCACTTCTGCACTCCCTTTGGGATGCCTTTGGCAGATGAAGTAAGCCTGGAACTCAGGGCTTCCTGGTTAAAGAAATCCAAGCCCTAGGCTGAACCCTAACCCTAACCCTAGGCAGATAAATCAGCCTAGGTATAGGGATGGTGCCAAGGAAAAAGCTGTGAAAGCTGCCATGTTGTTGCACTTTTGTACTCCCCTTGGGATGCCTTGAACAGCTGCAGTGTGCCTGGAGCTAAGGGCTTCCTAGTTTTAAAAATCCTAGCCCTAGGCCTAAGCCTAACAGTAACCCTGGGAAGGGAAATCAGCCTGGTGTTAGGCTTCTTGCCAAGGAAAAAGCCGTGAAAGCAGCCATGTTGTGGCACTTTTGCACTCCCTTTTGGATGCCTTTCACAGCTCCAGTGTGCCTGGAACTCAGGGCTTCCTGATTTTAAAAATCCTAGCCCTAGGCCGAACCCCAGCCCTAAGACGAGAAAGGCAAATCAGCCAGGAATTAGGCATGTCCCCAAGGAAAAAGCTGTGGAGGCAGGCATGTTGTGGTACTTTTGCGCTCTTCTTGGCTAGTCCTTCGCAGCTGCTGTGTTCTTGGAACTCAGGGCTTTCTGGTTAATAGAACCCTTACCCTAGGCGTAACTCAAACCTTAACCCTAGGAAGGAAAATCAGCCTATGGTTCGGGATGCTCTCATGGAAATATCAGTGGTGGCAGCCAAGTTGCGTCACTTTTGCGCTCCCCTTGGGATGCCTTTCGCAGCTGCAGTGTGCCTGGAGCCCAGGGCTTCCTGGTTTTAAAAGTCCTAGGCCTAAGCCTAACAGTAACCCTAGGAAGGTAAATCAGCCGGGTATTAGGGTTCTTCCTAAGGGAAAAGCCGTGAAAGCAGCCATGTTGTGGCACTTCTGCACTCCCTTTGGGATGCCTTTGGCAGATGAAGTAAGCCTGGAACTCAGGGCTTCCTGGTTAAAGAAATCCAAGCCCTAGGCTGAACCCTAACCCTAACCCTAGGCAGATAAATCAGCCTAGGTATAGGGATGGTGCCAAGGAAAAAGCTGTGAAAGCTGCCATGTTGTTCACTTTTGTACTCCCCTTGGGATGCCTTGAACAGCTGCAGTGTGCCTGGAGCTAAGGGCTTCCTAGTTTTAAAAATCCTAGCCCTAGGCCTAAGCCTAACAGTAACCCTGGGAAGGGAAATCAGCCTGGTGTTAGGCTTCTTGCCAAGGAAAAAGCCGTGAAAGCAGCCATGTTGTGGCACTTTTGCACTCCCTTTTGGATGCCTTTCACAGCTCCAGTGTGCCTGGAACTCAGGGCTTCCTGATTTTAAAAATCCTAGCCCTAGGCCGAACCCCAACCCTAAGACGAGAAAGGCAAATCAGCCAGGAATTAGGCATGTCCCCAAGGAAAAAGCTGTGGAGGCAGGCATGTTGTGGTACTTTTGCGCTCTTCTTGGCTAGTCCTTCGCAGCTGCTGTGTTCTTGGAACTCAGGGCTTTCTGGTTAATAGAACCCTTACCCTAGGTGTAACTCAAACCTTAACCCTAGGAAGGAAAATCAGCCTATGGTTCGGGATGCTCTCATGGAAATATCAGTGGTGGCAGCCAAGTTGCGTCACTTTTGCGCTCCCCTTGGGATGCCTTTCGCAGCTGCAGTGTGCCTGGAGCCCAGGGCTTCCTGGTTTTAAAAGTCCTAGGCCTAAGCCTAACAGTAACCCTAGGAAGGTAAATCAGCCGGGTATTAGGGTTCTTCCTAAGGGAAAAGCCGTGAAAGCAGCCATGTTGTGGCACTTCTGCACTCCCTTTGGGATGCCTTTGGCAGATGAAGTAAGCCTGGAACTCAGGGCTTCCTGGTTAAAGAAATCCAAGCCCTAGGCTGAACCCTAACCCTAACCCTAACTCTAGGCAGATAAATCAGCCTAGGTATAGGGATGGTGCCAAGGAAAAAGCTGTGAAAGCTGCCATGTTGTTGCACTTTTGTACTCCCCTTGGGATGCCTTGAACATCTGCAGTGTGCCTGGAGCTAAGGGCTTCCTAGTTTTAAAAATCCTAGCCCTAGGCCTAAGCCTAACAGTAACCCTGGGAAGGGAAATCAGCCTGGTGTTAGGCTTCTTGCCAAGGAAAAAGCCGTGAAAGCAGCCATGTTGTGGCACTTTTGCACTCCCTTTTGGATGCCTTTCACAGCTCCAGTGTGCCTGGAACTCAGGGCTTCCTGATTTTAAAAATCCTAGCCCTAGGCCGAACCTCAACCCTAAGACGAGAAAGGCAAATCAGCCAGGAATTAGGCATGTCCCCAAGGAAAAAGCTGTGGAGGCAGGCATGTTGTGGTACTTTTGCGCTCTTCTTGGCTAGTCCTTCGCAGCTGCTGTGTTCTTGGAACTCAGGGCTTTCTGGTTAATAGAACCCTTACCCTAGGCGTAACTCAAACCTTAACCCTAGGAAGGAAAATCAGCCTATGGTTCGGGATGCTCTCATGGAAATATCAGTGGTGGCAGCCAAGTTGCGTCACTTTTGCGCTCCCCTTGGGATGCCTTTCGCAGCTGCAGTGTGCCTGGAGCCCAGGGCTTCCTGGTTTTAAAAGTCCTAGGCCTAAGCCTAACAGTAACCCTAGGAAGGTAAATCAGCCGGGTATTAGGGTTCTTCCTAAGGGAAAAGCCGTGAAAGCAGCCATGTTGTGGCACTTCTGCACTCCCTTTGGGATGCCTTTGGCAGATGAAGTAAGCCTGGAACTCAGGGCTTCCTGGTTAAAGAAATCCAAGCCCTAGGCTGAACCCTAACCCTAACCCTAACCCTAGGCAGATAAATCAGCCTAGGTATAGGGATGGTGCCAAGGAAAAAGCTGTGAAAGCTGCCATGTTGTTGCACTTTTGTACTCCCCTTGGGATGCCTTGAACAGCTGCAGTGTGCCTGGAGCTAAGGGCTTCCTAGTTTTAAAAATCCTAGCCCTAGGCCTAAGCCTAACAGTAACCCTGGGAAGGGAAATCAGCCTGGTGTTAGGCTTCTTGCCAAGGAAAAAGCCGTGAAAGCAGCCATGTTGTGGCACTTTTGCACTCCCTTTTGGATGCCTTTCACAGCTCCAGTGTGCCTGGAACTCAGGGCTTCCTGATTTTAAAAATCCTAGCCCTAGGCCGAACCTCAACCCTAAGACGAGAAAGGCAAATCAGCCAGGAATTAGGCATGTCCCCAAGGAAAAAGCTGTGGAGGCAGGCATGTTGTGGTACTTTTGCGCTCTTCTTGGCTAGTCCTTCGCAGCTGCTGTGTTCTTGGAACTCAGGGCTTTCTGGTTAATAGAACCCTTACCCTAGGCGTAACTCAAACCTTAACCCTAGGAAGGAAAATCAGCCTATGGTTCGGGATGCTCTCATGGAAATATCAGTGGTGGCAGCCAAGTTGCGTCACTTTTGCGCTCCCCTTGGGATGCCTTTCGCAGCTGCAGTGTGCCTGGAGCCCAGGGCTTCCTGGTTTTAAAAGTCCTAGGCCTAAGCCTAACAGTAACCCTAGGAAGGTAAATCAGCCGGGTATTAGGGTTCTTCCTAAGGGAAAAGCCGTGAAAGCAGCCATGTTGTGGCACTTCTGCACTCCCTTTGGGATGCCTTTGGCAGATGAAGTAAGCCTGGAACTCAGGGCTTCCTGGTTAAAGAAATCCAAGCCCTAGGCTGAACCCTAACCCTAACCCTAACCCTAGGCAGATAAATCAGCCTAGGTATAGGGATGGTGCCAAGGAAAAAGCTGTGAAAGCTGCCATGTTGTTGCACTTTTGTACTCCCCTTGGGATGCCTTGAACAGCTGCAGTGTGCCTGGAGCTAAGGGCTTCCTAGTTTTAAAAATCCTAGCCCTAGGCCTAAGCCTAACAGTAACCCTGGGAAGGGAAATCAGCCTGGTGTTAGGCTTCTTGCCAAGGAAAAAGCCGTGAAAGCAGCCATGTTGTGGCACTTTTGCACTCCCTTTTGGATGCCTTTCACAGCTCCAGTGTGCCTGGAACTCAGGGCTTCCTGATTTTAAAAATCCTAGCCCTAGGCCGAACCTCAACCCTAAGACGAGAAAGGCAAATCAGCCAGGAATTAGGCATGTCCCCAAGGAAAAAGCTGTGGAGGCAGGCATGTTGTGGTACTTTTGCGCTCTTCTTGGCTAGTCCTTCGCAGCTGCTGTGTTCTTGGAACTCAGGGCTTTCTGGTTAATAGAACCCTTACCCTAGGCGTAACTCAAACCTTAACCCTAGGAAGGAAAATCAGCCTATGGTTCGGGATGCTCTCATGGAAATATCAGTGGTGGCAGCCAAGTTGCGTCACTTTTGCGCTCCCCTTGGGATGCCTTTCGCAGCTGCAGTGTGCCTGGAGCCCAGGGCTTCCTGGTTTTAAAACTCCTAGGCCTAAGCCTAACAGTAACCCTAGGAAGGTAAATCAGCCGGGTATTAGGGTTCTTCCAAAGGGAAAAGCCGTGAAAGCAGCCATGTTGTGGCACTTCTGCACTCCCTTTGGGATGCCTTTGGCAGATGAAGTAAGCCTGGAACTCAGGGCTTCCTGGTTAAAGAAATCCAAGCCCTAGGCTGAACCCTAACCCTAACTCTAGGCAGATAAATCAGCCTAGGTATAGGGATGGTGCCAAGGAAAAAGCTGTGAAAGCTGCCATGTTGTTGCACTTTTGTACTCCCCTTGGGATGCCTTGAACAGCTGCAGTGTGCCTGGAGCTAAGGGCTTCCTAGTTTTAAAAATCCTAGCCCTAGGCCTAAGCCTAACAGTAACCCTGGGAAGGGAAATCAGCCTGGTGTTAGGCTTCTTGCCAAGGAAAAAGCCGTGAAAGCAGCCATGTTGTGGCACTTTTGCACTCCCTTTTGGATGCCTTTCACAGCTCCAGTGTGCCTGGAACTCAGGGCTTCCTGATTTTAAAAATCCTAGCCCTAGGCCGAACCTCAACCCTAAGACGAGAAAGGCAAATCAGCCAGGAATTAGGCATGTCCCCAAGGAAAAAGCTGTGGAGGCAGGCATGTTGTGGTACTTTTGCGCTCTTCTTGGCTAGTCCTTCGCAGCTGCTGTGTTCTTGGAACTCAGGGCTTTCTGGTTAATAGAACCCTTACCCTAGGCGTATCTCAAACCTTAACCCTAGGAAGGAAAATCAGCCTATGGTTCGGGATGCTCTCATGGAAATATCAGTGGTGGCAGCCAAGTTGCGTCACTTTTGCGCTCCCCTTGGGATGCCTTTCGCAGCTGCAGTGTGCCTGGAGCCCAGGGCTTCCTGGTTTTAAAAGTCCTAGGCCTAAGCCTAACAGTAACCCTAGGAAGGTAAATCAGCCGGGTATTAGGGTTCTTCCTAAGGGAAAAGCGGTGAAAGCAGCCATGTTGTGGCACTTCTGCACTCCCTTTGGGATGCCTTTGGCAGATGAAGTAAGCCTGGAACTCAGGGCTTCCTGGTTAAAGAAATCCAAGCCCTAGGCTGAACCCTAACCCTAACCCTAACCCTAGGCAGATAAATCAGCCTAGGTATAGGGATGGTGCCAAGGAAAAAGCTGTGAAAGCTGCCATGTTGTTGCACTTTTGTACTCCCCTTGGGATGCCTTGAACAGCTGCAGTGTGCCTGGAGCTAAGGGCTTCCTAGTTTTAAAAATCCTAGCCCTAGGCCTAAGCCTAACAGTAACCCTGGGAAGGGAAATCAGCCTGGTGTTAGGCTTCTTGCCAAGGAAAAAGCCGTGAAAGCAGCCATGTTGTGGCACTTTTGCACTCCCTTTTGGATGCCTTTCACAGCTCCAGTGTGCCTGGAACTCAGGGCTTCCTGATTTTAAAAATCCTAGCCCTAGGCCGAACCTCAACCCTAAGACGAGAAAGGCAAATCAGCCAGGAATTAGGCATGTCCCCAAGGAAAAAGCTGTGGAGGCAGGCATGTTGTGGTACTTTTGCGCTCTTCTTGGCTAGTCCTTCGCAGCTGCTGTGTTCTTGGAACTCAGGGCTTTCTGGTTAATAGAACCCTTACCCTAGGCGTAACTCAAACCTTAACCCTAGGAAGGAAAATCAGCCTATGGTTCGGGATGCTCTCATGGAAATATCAGTGGTGGCAGCCAAGTTGCGTCACTTTTGCGCTCCCCTTGGGATGCCTTTCGCAGCTGCAGTGTGCCTGGAGCCCAGGGCTTCCTGGTTTTAAAAGTCCTAGGCCTAAGCCTAACAGTAACCCTAGGAAGGTAAATCAGCCGGGTATTAGGGTTCTTCCTAAGGGAAAAGCCGTGAAAGCAGCCATGTTGTGGCACTTCTGCACTCCCTTTGGGATGCCTTTGGCAGATGAAGTAAGCCTGGAACTCAGGGCTTCCTGGTTAAAGAAATCCAAGCCCTAGGCTGAACCCTAACCCTAACCCTAACCCTAGGCAGATAAATCAGCCTAGGTATAGGGATGGTGCCAAGGAAAAAGCTGTGAAAGCTGCCATGTTGTTGCACTTTTGTACTCCCCTTGGGATGCCTTGAACAGCTGCAGTGTGCCTGGAGCTAAGGGCTTCCTAGTTTTAAAAATCCTAGCCCTAGGCCTAAGCCTAACAGTAACCCTGGGAAGGGAAATCAGCCTGGTGTTAGGCTTCTTGCCAAGGAAAAAGCCGTGAAAGCAGCCATGTTGTGGCACTTTTGCACTCCCTTTTGGATGCCTTTCACAGCTCCAGTGTGCCTGGAACTCAGGGCTTCCTGATTTTAAAAATCCTAGCCCTAGGCCGAACCTCAACCCTAAGATGAGAAAGGCAAATCAGCCAGGAATTAGGCATGTCCCCAAGGAAAAAGCTGTGGAGGCAGGCATGTTGTGGTACTTTTGCACTCTTCTTGGGTAGTCCTTCGCAGCTGCTGTGTTCTTGGAACTCAGGGCTTTCTGGTTAATAGAACCCTTACCCTAGGCGTAACTCAAACCTTAACCCTAGGAAGGAAAATCAGCCTATGGTTCGGGATGCTCTCATGGAAATATCAGTGGTGGCAGCCAAGTTGCGTCACTTTTGCGCTCCCCTTGGGATGCCTTTCGCAGCTGCAGTGTGCCTGGAGCCCAGGGCTTCCTGGTTTTAAAAGTCCTAGGCCTAAGCCTAACAGTAACCCTAGGAAGGTAAATCAGCCGGGTATTAGGGTTCTTCCTAAGGGAAAAGCCGTGAAAGCAGCCATGTTGTGGCACTTCTGCACTCCCTTTGGGATGCCTTTGGCAGATGAAGTAAGCCTGGAACTCAGGGCTTCCTGGTTAAAGAAATCCAAGCCCTAGGCTGAACCCTAACCCTAACTCTAGGCAGATAAATCAGCCTAGATATAGGGATGGTGCCAAGGAAAAAGCTGTGAAAGCTGCCATGTTGTTGCACTTTTGTACTCCCCTTGGGATGCCTTGAACAGCTGCAGTGTGCCTGGAGCTAAGGGCTTCCTAGTTTTAAAAATCCTAGCCCTAGGCCTAAGCCTAACAGTAACCCTGGGAAGGGAAATCAGCCTGGTGTTAGGCTTCTTGCCAAGGAAAAAGCCATGAAAGCAGCCATGTTGTGGCACTTTTGCACTCCCTTTTGGATGCCTTTCACAGCTCCAGTGTGCCTGGAACTCAGGGCTTCCTGATTTTAAAAATCCTAGCCCTAGGCTGAACCTCAACCCTAAGACGAGAAAGGCAAATCAGCCAGGAATTAGGCATGTCCCCAAGGAAAAAGCTGTGGAGGCAGGCATGTTGTGGTACTTTTGCGCTCTTCTTGGGTAGTCCTTCGCAGCTGCTGTGTTCTTGGAACTCAGGGCTTTCTGGTTAATAGAACCCTTACCCTAGGCGTAACTCAAACCTTAACCCTAGGAAGGAAAATCAGCCTATGGTTCGGGATGATCTCATGGAAATATCAGTGGTGGCAGCCAAGTTGCGTCACTTTTGCGCTCCCCCTGGGATGCCTTTCGCAGCTGCAGTGTGCCTGGAGCCCAGGGCTTCCTGGTTTTAAAAGTCCTAGGCCTAAGCCTAACAGTAACCCTAGGAAGGTAAATCAGCCGGGTATTAGGGTTCTTCCTAAGGGAAAAGCCGTGAAAGCAGCCATGTTGTGGCACTTCTGCACTCCCTTTGGGATGCCTTTGGCAGATGAAGTAAGCCTGGAACTCAGGGCTTCCTGGTTAAAGAAATCCAAGCCCTAGGCTGAACCCTAACCCTAACTCTAGGCAGATAAATCAGCCTAGGTATAGGGATGGTGCCAAGGAAAAAGCTGTGAAAGCTGCCATGTTGTTGCACTTTTGTACTCCCCTTGGGATGCCTTGAACAGCTGCAGTGTGCCTGGAGCTAAGGGCTTCCTAGTTTTAAAAATCCTAGCCCTAGGCCTAAGCCTAACAGTAACCCTGGGAAGGGAAATCAGCCTGGTGTTAGGCTTCTTGCCAAGGAAAAAGCCGTGAAAGCAGCCATGTTGTGGCACTTTTGCACTCCCTTTTGGATGCCTTTCACAGCTCCAGTGTGCCTGGAACTCAGGGCTTCCTGATTTTAAAAATCCTAGCCCTAGGCCGAACCTCAACCCTAAGACGAGAAAGGCAAATCAGCCAGGAATTAGGCATGTCCCCAAGGAAAAAGCTGTGGAGGCAGGCATGTTGTGGTACTTTTGCGCTCTTCTTGGCTAGTCCTTCGCAGCTGCTGTGTTCTTGGAACTCAGGGCTTTCTGGTTAATAGAACCCTTACCCTAGGCGTAACTCAAACCTTAACCCTAGGAAGGAAAATCAGCCTATGGTTCGGGATGATCTCATGGAAATATCAGTGGTGGCAGCCAAGTTGCGTCACTTTTGCGCTCCCCTTGGGATGCCTTTCGCAGCTGCAGTGTGCCTGGAGCCCAGGGCTTCCTGGTTTTAAAAGTCCTAGGCCTAAGCCTAACAGTAACCCTAGGAAGGTAAATCAGCCGGGTATTAGGGTTCTTCCTAAGGGAAAAGCCGTGAAAGCAGCCATGTTGTGGCACTTCTGCACTCCCTTTGGGATGCCTTTGGCAGATGAAGTAAGCCTGGAACTCAGGGCTTCCTGGTTAAAGAAATCCAAGCCCTAGGCTGAACCCTAACCCTAACCCTAGGCAGATAAATCAGCCTAGGTATAGGGATGGTGCCAAGGAAAAAGCTGTGAAAGCTGCCATGTTGTTGCACTTTTGTACTCCCCTTGGGATGCCTTGAACAGCTGCAGTGTGCCTGGAGCTAAGGGCTTCCTAGTTTTAAAAATCCTAGCCCTAGGCCTAAGCCTAACAGTAACCCTGGGAAGGGAAATCAGCCTGGTGTTAGGCTTCTTGCCAAGGAAAAAGCCGTGAAAGCAGCCATGTTGTGGCACTTTTGCACTCCCTTTTGGATGCCTTTCACAGCTGCAGTGTGCCTGGAACTCAGGGCTTCCTGATTTTAAAAATCCTAGCCCTAGGCCGAACCCCAGCCCTAAGACGAGAAAGGCAAATCAGCCAGGAATTAGGCATGTCCCCAAGGAAAAAGCTGTGGAGGCAGGCATGTTGTGGTACTTTTGCGCTCTTCTTGGCTAGTCCTTCGCAGCTGCTGTGTTCTTGGAACTCAGGGCTTTCTGGTTAATAGAACCCTTACCCTAGGCGTAACTCAAACCTTAACCCTAGGAAGGAAAATCAGCCTATGGTTCGGGATGCTCTCATGGAAATATCAGTGGTGGCAGCCAAGTTGCGTCACTTTTGCGCTCCCCTTGGGATGCCTTTCGCAGCTGCAGTGTGCCTGGAGCCCAGGGCTTCCTGGTTTTAAAAGTCCTAGGCCTAAGCCTAACAGTAACCCTAGGAAGGTAAATCAGCCGGGTATTAGGGTTCTTCCTAAGGGAAAAGCCGTGAAAGCAGCCATGTTGTGGCACTTCTGCACTCCCTTTGGGATGCCTTTGGCAGATGAAGTAAGCCTGGAACTCAGGGCTTCCTGGTTAAAGAAATCCAAGCCCTAGGCTGAACCCTAACCCTAACTCTAGGCAGATAAATCAGCCTAGATATAGGGATGGTGCCAAGGAAAAAGCTGTGAAAGCTGCCATGTTGTTGCACTTTTGTACTCCCCTTGGGATGCCTTGAACAGCTGCAGTGTGCCTGGAGCTAAGGGCTTCCTAGTTTTAAAAATCCTAGCCCTAGGCCTAAGCCTAACAGTAACCCTGGGAAGGGAAATCAGCCTGGTGTTAGGCTTCTTGCCAAGGAAAAAGCCATGAAAGCAGCCATGTTGTGGCACTTTTGCACTCCCTTTTGGATGCCTTTCACAGCTCCAGTGTGCCTGGAACTCAGGGCTTCCTGATTTTAAAAATCCTAGCCCTAGGCTGAACCTCAACCCTAAGACGAGAAAGGCAAATCAGCCAGGAATTAGGCATGTCCCCAAGGAAAAAGCTGTGGAGGCAGGCATGTTGTGGTACTTTTGCGCTCTTCTTGGGTAGTCCTTCGCAGCTGCTGTGTTCTTGGAACTCAGGGCTTTCTGGTTAATAGAACCCTTACCCTAGGCGTAACTCAAACCTTAACCCTAGGAAGGAAAATCAGCCTATGGTTCGGGATGATCTCATGGAAATATCAGTGGTGGCAGCCAAGTTGCGTCACTTTTGCGCTCCCCCTGGGATGCCTTTCGCAGCTGCAGTGTGCCTGGAGCCCAGGGCTTCCTGGTTTTAAAAGTCCTAGGCCTAAGCCTAACAGTAACCCTAGGAAGGTAAATCAGCCGGGTATTAGGGTTCTTCCTAAGGGAAAAGCCGTGAAAGCAGCCATGTTGTGGCACTTCTGCACTCCCTTTGGGATGCCTTTGGCAGATGAAGTAAGCCTGGAACTCAGGGCTTCCTGGTTAAAGAAATCCAAGCCCTAGGCTGAACCCTAACCCTAACTCTAGGCAGATAAATCAGCCTAGGTATAGGGATGGTGCCAAGGAAAAAGCTGTGAAAGCTGCCATGTTGTTGCACTTTTGTACTCCCCTTGGGATGCCTTGAACAGCTGCAGTGTGCCTGGAGCTAAGGGCTTCCTAGTTTTAAAAATCCTAGCCCTAGGCCTAAGCCTAACAGTAACCCTGGGAAGGGAAATCAGCCTGGTGTTAGGCTTCTTGCCAAGGAAAAAGCCATGAAAGCAGCCATGTTGTGGCACTTTTGCACTCCCTTTTGGATGCCTTTCACAGCTCCAGTGTGCCTGGAACTCAGGGCTTCCTGATTTTAAAAATCCTAGCCCTAGGCCGAACCTCAAACCTAAGACGAGAAAGGCAAATCAGCCAGGAATTAGGCATGTCCCCAAGGAAAAAGCTGTGGAGGCAGGCATGTTGTGGTACTTTTGCGCTCTTCTTGGCTAGTCCTTCGCAGCTGCTGTGTTCTTGGAACTCAGGGCTTTCTGGTTAATAGAACCCTTACCCTAGGCGTAACTCAAACCTTAACCCTAGGAAGGAAAATCAGCCTATGGTTCGGGATGCTCTCATGGAAATATCAGTGGTGGCAGCCAAGTTGCGTCACTTTTGCGCTCCCCTTGGGATGCCTTTCGCAGCTGCAGTGTGCCTGGAGCCCAGGGCTTCCTGGTTTTAAAAGTCCTAGGCCTAAGCCTAACAGTAACCCTAGGAAGGTAAATCAGACGGGTATTAGGGTTCTTCCTAAGGGAAAAGCCGTGAAAGCAGCCATGTTGTGGCACTTCTGCACTCCCTTTGGGATGCCTTTGGCAGATGAAGTAAGCCTGGAACTCAGGGCTTCCTGGTTAAAGAAATCCAAGCCCTAGGCTGAACCCTAACCCTAACCCTAGGCAGATAAATCAGCCTAGGTATAGGGATGGTGCCAAGGAAAAAGCTGTGAAAGCTGCCATGTTGTTGCACTTTTGTACTCCCCTTGGGATGCCTTGAACAGCTGCAGTGTGCCTGGAGCTAAGGGCTTCCTAGTTTTAAAAATCCTAGCCCTAGGCCTAAGCCTAACAGTAACCCTGGGAAGGGAAATCAGCCTGGTGTTAGGCTTCTTGCCAAGGAAAAAGCCGTGAAAGCAGCCATGTTGTGGCACTTTTGCACTCCCTTTTGGATGCCTTTCACAGCTGCAGTGTGCCTGGAACTCAGGGCTTCCTGATTTTAAAAATCCTAGCCCTAGGCCGAACCCCAGCCCTAAGACGAGAAAGGCAAATCAGCCAGGAATTAGGCATGTCCCCAAGGAAAAAGCTGTGGAGGCAGGCATGTTGTGGTACTTTTGCGCTCTTCTTGGCTAGTCCTTCGCAGCTGCTGTGTTCTTGGAACTCAGGGCTTTCTGGTTAATAGAACCCTTACCCTAGGCGTAACTCAAACCTTAAGCCTAGGAAGGAAAATCAGCCTATGGTTCGGGATGCTCTCATGGAAATATCAGTGGTGGCAGCCAAGTTGCGTCACTTTTGCGCTCCCCTTGGGATGCCTTTCGCAGCTGCAGTGTGCCTGGAGCCCAGGGCTTCCTGGTTTTAAAAGTCCTAGGCCTAAGCCTAACAGTAACCCTAGGAAGGTAAATCAGCCGGGTATTAGGGTTCTTCCTAAGGGAAAAGCCGTGAAAGCAGCCATGTTGTGGCACTTCTGCACTCCCTTTGGGATGCCTTTGGCAGATGAAGTAAGCCTGGAACTCAGGGCTTCCTGGTTAAAGAAATCCAAGCCCTAGGCTGAACCCTAACCCTAACCCTAGGCAGATAAATCAGCCTAGGTATAGGGATGGTGCCAAGGAAAAAGCTGTGAAAGCTGCCATGTTGTTGCACTTTTGTACTCCCCTTGGGATGCCTTGAACAGCTGCAGCGTGCCTGGAGCTAAGGGCTTCCTAGTTTTAAAAATCCTAGCCCTAGGCCTAAGCCTAACAGTAACCCTGGGAAGGGAAATCAGCCTGGTGTTAGGCTTCTTGCCAAGGAAAAAGCCGTGAAAGCAGCCATGTTGTGGCACTTTTGCACTCCCTTTTGGATGCCTTTCACAGCTGCAGTGTGCCTGGAACTCAGGGCTTCCTGATTTTAAAAATCCTAGCCCTAGGCCGAACCCCAGCCCTAAGACGAGAAAGGCAAATCAGCCAGGAATTAGGCATGTCCCCAAGGAAAAAGCTGTGGAGGCAGGCATGTTGTGGTACTTTTGCGCTCTTCTTGGGTAGTCCTTCGCAGCTGCTGTGTTCTTGGAACTCAGGGCTTTCTGGTTAATAGAACCCTTACCCTAGGCGTAACTCAAACCTTAACCCTAGGAAGGAAAATCAGCCTATGGTTCGGGATGATCTCATGGAAATATCAGTGGTGGCAGCCAAGTTGCGTCACTTTTGCGCTCCCCCTGGGATGCCTTTCGCAGCTGCAGTGTGCCTGGAGCCCAGGGCTTCCTGGTTTTAAAAGTCCTAGGCCTAAGCCTAACAGTAACCCTAGGAAGGTAAATCAGCCGGGTATTAGGGTTCTTCCTAAGGGAAAAGCCGTGAAAGCAGCCATGTTGTGGCACTTCTGCACTCCCTTTGGGATGCCTTTGGCAGATGAAGTAAGCCTGGAACTCAGGGCTTCCTGGTTAAAGAAATCCAAGCCCTAGGCTGAACCCTAACCCTAACTCTAGGCAGATAAATCAGCCTAGGTATAGGGATGGTGCCAAGGAAAAAGCTGTGAAAGCTGCCATGTTGTTGCACTTTTGTACTCCCCTTGGGATGCCTTGAACAGCTGCAGTGTGCCTGGAGCTAAGGGCTTCCTAGTTTTAAAAATCCTAGCCCTAGGCCTAAGCCTAACAGTAACCCTGGGAAGGGAAATCAGCCTGGTGTTAGGCTTCTTGCCAAGGAAAAAGCCGTGAAAGCAGCCATGTTGTGGCACTTTTGCACTCCCTTTTGGATGCCTTTCACAGCTCCAGTGTGCCTGGAACTCAGGGCTTCCTGATTTTAAAAATCCTAGCCCTAGGCCGAACCTCAACCCTAAGACGAGAAAGGCAAATCAGCCAGGAATTAGGCATGTCCCCAAGGAAAAAGCTGTGGAGGCAGGCATGTTGTGGTACTTTTGCGCTCTTCTTGGCTAGTCCTTCGCAGCTGCTGTGTTCTTGGAACTCAGGGCTTTCTGGTTAATAGAACCCTTACCCTAGGCGTAACTCAAACCTTAACCCTAGGAAGGAAAATCAGCCTATGGTTCGGGATGATCTCATGGAAATATCAGTGGTGGCAGCCAAGTTGCGTCACTTTTGCGCTCCCCTTGGGATGCCTTTCGCAGCTGCAGTGTGCCTGGAGCCCAGGGCTTCCTGGTTTTAAAAGTCCTAGGCCTAAGCCTAACAGTAACCCTAGGAAGGTAAATCAGCCGGGTATTAGGGTTCTTCCTAAGGGAAAAGCCGTGAAAGCAGCCATGTTGTGGCACTTCTGCACTCCCTTTGGGATGCCTTTGGCAGATGAAGTAAGCCTGGAACTCAGGGCTTCCTGGTTAAAGAAATCCAAGCCCTAGGCTGAACCCTAACCCTAACCCTAGGCAGATAAATCAGCCTAGGTATAGGGATGGTGCCAAGGAAAAAGCTGTGAAAGCTGCCATGTTGTTGCACTTTTGTACTCCCCTTGGGATGCCTTGAACAGCTGCAGTGTGCCTGGAGCTAAGGGCTTCCTAGTTTTAAAAATCCTAGCCCTAGGCCTAAGCCTAACAGTAACCCTGGGAAGGGAAATCAGCCTGGTGTTAGGCTTCTTGCCAAGGAAAAAGCCGTGAAAGCAGCCATGTTGTGGCACTTTTGCACTCCCTTTTGGATGCCTTTCACAGCTCCAGTGTGCCTGGAACTCAGGGCTTCCTGATTTTAAAAATCCTAGCCCTAGGCCGAACCCCAGCCCTAAGACGAGAAAGGCAAATCAGCCAGGAATTAGGCATGTCCCCAAGGAAAAAGCTGTGGAGGCAGGCATGTTGTGGTACTTTTGCGCTCTTCTTGGCTAGTCCTTCGCAGCTGCTGTGTTCTTGGAACTCAGGGCTTTCTGGTTAATAGAACCCTTACCCTAGGCGTAACTCAAACCTTAACCCTAGGAAGGAAAATCAGCCTATGGTTCGGGATGCTCTCATGGAAATATCAGTGGTGGCAGCCAAGTTGCGTCACTTTTGCGCTCCCCTTGGGATGCCTTTCGCAGCTGCAGTGTGCCTGGAGCCCAGGGCTTCCTGGTTTTAAAAGTCCTAGGCCTAAGCCTAACAGTAACCCTAGGAAGGTAAATCAGCCGGGTATTAGGGTTCTTCCTAAGGGAAAAGCCGTGAAAGCAGCCATGTTGTGGCACTTCTGCACTCCCTTTGGGATGCCTTTGGCAGATGAAGTAAGCCTGGAACTCAGGGCTTCCTGGTTAAAGAAATCCAAGCCCTAGGCTGAACCCTAACCCTAACCCTAGGCAGATAAATCAGCCTAGGTATAGGGATGGTGCCAAGGAAAAAGCTGTGAAAGCTGCCATGTTGTTGCACTTTTGTACTCCCCTTGGGATGCCTTGAACAGCTGCAGTGTGCCTGGAGCTAAGGGCTTCCTAGTTTTAAAAATCCTAGCCCTAGGCCTAAGCCTAACAGTAACCCTGGGAAGGGAAATCAGCCTGGTGTTAGGCTTCTTGCCAAGGAAAAAGCCGTGAAAGCAGCCATGTTGTGGCACTTTTGCACTCCCTTTTGGATGCCTTTCACAGCTCCAGTGTGCCTGGAACTCAGGGCTTCCTGATTTTAAAAATCCTAGCCCTAGGCCGAACCTCAACCCTAAGACGAGAAAGGCAAATCAGCCAGGAATTAGGCATGTCCCCAAGGAAAAAGCTGTGGAGGCAGGCATGTTGTGGTACTTTTGCGCTCTTCTTGGCTAGTCCTTCGCAGCTGCTGTGTTCTTGGAACTCAGGGCTTTCTGGTTAATAGAACCCTTACCCTAGGCGTAACTCAAACCTTAACCCTAGGAAGGAAAATCAGCCTATGGTTCGGGATGCTCTCATGGAAATATCAGTGGTGGCAGCCAAGTTGCGTCACTTTTGCGCTCCCCTTGGGATGCCTTTCGCAGCTGCAGTGTGCCTGGAGCCCAGGGCTTCCTGGTTTTAAAAGTCCTAGGCCTAAGCCTAACAGTAACCCTAGGAAGGTAAATCAGCCGGGTATTAGGGTTCTTCCTAAGGGAAAAGCCGTGAAAGCAGCCATGTTGTGGCACTTCTGCACTCCCTTTGGGATGCCTTTGGCAGATGAAGTAAGCCTGGAACTCAGGGCTTCCTGGTTAAAGAAATCCAAGCCCTAGGCTGAACCCTAACCCTAACCCTAGGCAGATAAATCAGCCTAGGTATAGGGATGGTGCCAAGGAAAAAGCTGTGAAAGCTGCCATGTTGTTGCACTTTTGTACTCCCCTTGGGATGCCTTGAACAGCTGCAGTGTGCCTGGAGCTAAGGGCTTCCTAGTTTTAAAAATCCTAGCCCTAGGCCTAAGCCTAACAGTAACCCTGGGAAGGGAAATCAGCCTGGTGTTAGGCTTCTTGCCAAGGAAAAAGCCGTGAAAGCAGCCATGTTGTGGCACTTTTGCACTCCCTTTTGGATGCCTTTCACAGCTCCAGTGTGCCTGGAACTCAGGGCTTCCTGATTTTAAAAATCCTAGCCCTAGGCCGAACCCCAACCCTAAGACGAGAAAGGCAAATCAGCCAGGAATTAGGCATGTCCCCAAGGAAAAAGCTGTGGAGGCAGGCATGTTGTGGTACTTTTGCGCTCTTCTTGGCTAGTCCTTCGCAGCTGCTGTGTTCTTGGAACTCAGGGCTTTCTGGTTAATAGAACCCTTACCCTAGGCGTAACTCAAACCTTAACCCTAGGAAGGAAAATCAGCCTATGGTTCGGGATGCTCTCATGGAAATATCAGTGGTGGCAGCCAAGTTGCGTCACTTTTGCGCTCCCCTTGGGATGCCTTTCGCAGCTGCAGTGTGCCTGGAGCCCAGGGCTTCCTGGTTTTAAAAGTCCTAGGCCTAAGCCTAACAGTAACCCTAGGAAGGTAAATCAGCCGGGTATTAGGGTTCTTCCTAAGGGAAAAGCCGTGAAAGCAGCCATGTTGTGGCACTTCTGCACTCCCTTTGGGATGCCTTTGGCAGATGAAGTAAGCCTGGAACTCAGGGCTTCCTGGTTAAAGAAATCCAAGCCCTATGCTGAACCCTAACCCTAACCCTAACTCTAGGCAGATAAATCAGCCTAGGTATAGGGATGGTGCCAAGGAAAAAGCTGTGAAAGCTGCCATGTTGTTGCACTTTTGTACTCCCCTTGGGATGCCTTGAACATCTGCAGTGTGCCTGGAGCTAAGGGCTTCCTAGTTTTAAAAATCCTAGCCCTAGGCCTAAGCCTAACAGTAACCCTGGGAAGGGAAATCAGCCTGGTGTTAGGCTTCTTGCCAAGGAAAAAGCCATGAAAGCAGCCATGTTGTGGCACTTTTGCACTCCCTTTTGGATGCCTTTCACAGCTGCAGTGTGCCTGGAACTCAGGGCTTCCTGATTTTAAAAATCCTAGCCCTAGGCCGAACCTCAACCCTAAGACGAGAAAGGCAAATCAGCCAGGAATTAGGCATGTCCCCAAGGAAAAAGCTGTGGAGGCAGGCATGTTGTGGTACTTTTGCGCTCTTCTTGGCTAGTCCTTCGCAGCTGCTGTGTTCTTGGAACTCAGGGCTTTCTGGTTAATAGAACCCTTACCCTAGGCGTAACTCAAACCTTAAGCCTAGGAAGGAAAATCAGCCTATGGTTCGGGATGCTCTCATGGAAATATCAGTGGTGGCAGCCAAGTTGCGTCACTTTTGCGCTCCCCTTGGGATGCCTTTCGCAGCTGCAGTGTGCCTGGAGCCCAGGGCTTCCTGGTTTTAAAAGTCCTAGGCCTAAGCCTAACAGTAACCCTAGGAAGGTAAATCAGCCGGGTATTAGGGTTCTTCCTAAGGGAAAAGCGGTGAAAGCAGCCATGTTGTGGCACTTCTGCACTCCCTTTGGGATGCCTTTGGCAGATGAAGTAAGCCTGGAACTCAGGGCTTCCTGGTTAAAGAAATCCAAGCCCTAGGCTGAACCCTAACCCTAACCCTAACCCTAGGCAGATAAATCAGCCTAGGTATAGGGATGGTGCCAAGGAAAAAGCTGTGAAAGCTGCCATGTTGTTGCACTTTTGTACTCCCCTTGGGATGCCTTGAACAGCTGCAGTGTGCCTGGAGCTAAGGGCTTCCTAGTTTTAAAAATCCTAGCCCTAGGCCTAAGCCTAACAGTAACCCTGGGAAGGGAAATCAGCCTGGTGTTAGGCTTCTTGCCAAGGAAAAAGCCGTGAAAGCAGCCATGTTGTGGCACTTTTGCACTCCCTTTTGGATGCCTTTCACAGCTCCAGTGTGCCTGGAACTCAGGGCTTCCTGATTTTAAAAATCCTAGCCCTAGGCCGAACCTCAACCCTAAGACGAGAAAGGCAAATCAGCCAGGAATTAGGCATGTCCCCAAGGAAAAAGCTGTGGAGGCAGGCATGTTGTGGTACTTTTGCGCTCTTCTTGGCTAGTCCTTCGCAGCTGCTGTGTTCTTGGAACTCAGGGCTTTCTGGTTAATAGAACCCTTACCCTAGGCGTAACTCAAACCTTAACCCTAGGAAGGAAAATCAGCCTATGGTTCGGGATGCTCTCATGGAAATATCAGTGGTGGCAGCCAAGTTGCGTCACTTTTGCGCTCCCCTTGGGATGCCTTTCGCAGCTGCAGTGTGCCTGGAGCCCAGGGCTTCCTGGTTTTAAAAGTCCTAGGCCTAAGCCTAACAGTAACCCTAGGAAGGTAAATCAGCCGGGTATTAGGGTTCTTCCTAAGGGAAAAGCCGTGAAAGCAGCCATGTTGTGGCACTTCTGCACTCCCTTTGGGATGCCTTTGGCAGATGAAGTAAGCCTGGAACTCAGGGCTTCCTGGTTAAAGAAATCCAAGCCCTAGGCTGAACCCTAACCCTAACCCTAACCCTAGGCAGATAAATCAGCCTAGGTATAGGGATGGTGCCAAGGAAAAAGCTGTGAAAGCTGCCATGTTGTTGCACTTTTGTACTCCCCTTGGGATGCCTTGAACAGCTGCAGTGTGCCTGGAGCTAAGGGCTTCCTAGTTTTAAAAATCCTAGCCCTAGGCCTAAGCCTAACAGTAACCCTGGGAAGGGAAATCAGCCTGGTGTTAGGCTTCTTGCCAAGGAAAAAGCCGTGAAAGCAGCCATGTTGTGGCACTTTTGCACTCCCTTTTGGATGCCTTTCACAGCTCCAGTGTGCCTGGAACTCAGGGCTTCCTGATTTTAAAAATCCTAGCCCTAGGCCGAACCTCAACCCTAAGACGAGAAAGGCAAATCAGCCAGGAATTAGGCATGTCCCCAAGGAAAAAGCTGTGGAGGCAGGCATGTTGTGGTACTTTTGCGCTCTTCTTGGCTAGTCCTTCGCAGCTGCTGTGTTCTTGGAACTCAGGGCTTTCTGGTTAATAGAACCCTTACCCTAGGCGTAACTCAAACCTTAACCCTAGGAAGGAAAATCAGCCTATGGTTCGGGATGCTCTCATGGAAATATCAGTGGTGGCAGCCAAGTTGCGTCACTTTTGCGCTCCCCTTGGGATGCCTTTCGCAGCTGCAGTGTGCCTGGAGCCCAGGGCTTCCTGGTTTTAAAAGTCCTAGGCCTAAGCCTAACAGTAACCCTAGGAAGGTAAATCAGCCGGGTATTAGGGTTCTTCCAAAGGGAAAAGCCGTGAAAGCAGCCATGTTGTGGCACTTCTGCACTCCCTTTGGGATGCCTTTGGCAGATGAAGTAAGCCTGGAACTCAGGGCTTCCTGGTTAAAGAAATCCAAGCCCTAGGCTGAACCCTAACCCTAACTCTAGGCAGATAAATCAGCCTAGGTATAGGGATGGTGCCAAGGAAAAAGCTGTGAAAGCTGCCATGTTGTTGCACTTTTGTACTCCCCTTGGGATGCCTTGAACAGCTGCAGTGTGCCTGGAGCTAAGGGCTTCCTAGTTTTAAAAATCCTAGCCCTAGGCCTAAGCCTAACAGTAACCCTGGGAAGGGAAATCAGCCTGGTGTTAGGCTTCTTGCCAAGGAAAAAGCCGTGAAAGCAGCCATGTTGTGGCACTTTTGCACTCCCTTTTGGATGCCTTTCACAGCTCCAGTGTGCCTGGAACTCAGGGCTTCCTGATTTTAAAAATCCTAGCCCTAGGCCGAACCTCAACCCTAAGACGAGAAAGGCAAATCAGCCAGGAATTAGGCATGTCCCCAAGGAAAAAGCTGTGGAGGCAGGCATGTTGTGGTACTTTTGCGCTCTTCTTGGCTAGTCCTTCGCAGCTGCTGTGTTCTTGGAACTCAGGGCTTTCTGGTTAATAGAACCCTTACCCTAGGCGTATCTCAAACCTTAACCCTAGGAAGGAAAATCAGCCTATGGTTCGGGATGCTCTCATGGAAATATCAGTGGTGGCAGCCAAGTTGCGTCACTTTTGCGCTCCCCTTGGGATGCCTTTCGCAGCTGCAGTGTGCCTGGAGCCCAGGGCTTCCTGGTTTTAAAAGTCCTAGGCCTAAGCCTAACAGTAACCCTAGGAAGGTAAATCAGCCGGGTATTAGGGTTCTTCCTAAGGGAAAAGCCGTGAAAGCAGCCATGTTGTGGCACTTCTGCACTCCCTTTGGGATGCCTTTGGCAGATGAAGTAAGCCTGGAACTCAGGGCTTCCTGGTTAAAGAAATCCAAGCCCTAGGCTGAACCCTAACCCTAACCCTAACCCTAGGCAGATAAATCAGCCTAGGTATAGGGATGGTGCCAAGGAAAAAGCTGTGAAAGCTGCCATGTTGTTGCACTTTTGTACTCCCCTTGGGATGCCTTGAACAGCTGCAGTGTGCCTGGAGCTAAGGGCTTCCTAGTTTTAAAAATCCTAGCCCTAGGCCTAAGCCTAACAGTAACCCTGGGAAGGGAAATCAGCCTGGTGTTAGGCTTCTTGCCAAGGAAAAAGCCGTGAAAGCAGCCATGTTGTGGCACTTTTGCACTCCCTTTTGGATGCCTTTCACAGCTCCAGTGTGCCTGGAACTCAGGGCTTCCTGATTTTAAAAATCCTAGCCCTAGGCCGAACCTCAACCCTAAGACGAGAAAGGCAAATCAGCCAGGAATTAGGCATGTCCCCAAGGAAAAAGCTGTGGAGGCAGGCATGTTGTGGTACTTTTGCGCTCTTCTTGGCTAGTCCTTCGCAGCTGCTGTGTTCTTGGAACTCAGGGCTTTCTGGTTAATAGAACCCTTACCCTAGGCGTAACTCAAACCTTAACCCTAGGAAGGAAAATCAGCCTATGGTTCGGGATGCTCTCATGGAAATATCAGTGGTGGCAGCCAAGTTGCGTCACTTTTGCGCTCCCCTTGGGATGCCTTTCGCAGCTGCAGTGTGCCTGGAGCCCAGGGCTTCCTGGTTTTAAAAGTCCTAGGCCTAAGCCTAACAGTAACCCTAGGAAGGTAAATCAGCCGGGTATTAGGGTTCTTCCTAAGGGAAAAGCCGTGAAAGCAGCCATGTTGTGGCACTTCTGCACTCCCTTTGGGATGCCTTTGGCAGATGAAGTAAGCCTGGAACTCAGGGCTTCCTGGTTAAAGAAATCCAAGCCCTAGGCTGAACCCTAACCCTAACCCTAACCCTAGGCAGATAAATCAGCCTAGGTATAGGGATGGTGCCAAGGAAAAAGCTGTGAAAGCTGCCATGTTGTTGCACTTTTGTACTCCCCTTGGGATGCCTTGAACAGCTGCAGTGTGCCTGGAGCTAAGGGCTTCCTAGTTTTAAAAATCCTAGCCCTAGGCCTAAGCCTAACAGTAACCCTGGGAAGGGAAATCAGCCTGGTGTTAGGCTTCTTGCCAAGGAAAAAGCCGTGAAAGCAGCCATGTTGTGGCACTTTTGCACTCCCTTTTGGATGCCTTTCACAGCTCCAGTGTGCCTGGAACTCAGGGCTTCCTGATTTTAAAAATCCTAGCCCTAGGCCGAACCTCAACCCTAAGATGAGAAAGGCAAATCAGCCAGGAATTAGGCATGTCCCCAAGGAAAAAGCTGTGGAGGCAGGCATGTTGTGGTACTTTTGCACTCTTCTTGGGTAGTCCTTCGCAGCTGCTGTGTTCTTGGAACTCAGGGCTTTCTGGTTAATAGAACCCTTACCCTAGGCGTAACTCAAACCTTAACCCTAGGAAGGAAAATCAGCCTATGGTTCGGGATGCTCTCATGGAAATATCAGTGGTGGCAGCCAAGTTGCGTCACTTTTGCGCTCCCCTTGGGATGCCTTTCGCAGCTGCAGTGTGCCTGGAGCCCAGGGCTTCCTGGTTTTAAAAGTCCTAGGCCTAAGCCTAACAGTAACCCTAGGAAGGTAAATCAGCCGGGTATTAGGGTTCTTCCTAAGGGAAAAGCCGTGAAAGCAGCCATGTTGTGGCACTTCTGCACTCCCTTTGGGATGCCTTTGGCAGATGAAGTAAGCCTGGAACTCAGGGCTTCCTGGTTAAAGAAATCCAAGCCCTAGGCTGAACCCTAACCCTAACTCTAGGCAGATAAATCAGCCTAGATATAGGGATGGTGCCAAGGAAAAAGCTGTGAAAGCTGCCATGTTGTTGCACTTTTGTACTCCCCTTGGGATGCCTTGAACAGCTGCAGTGTGCCTGGAGCTAAGGGCTTCCTAGTTTTAAAAATCCTAGCCCTAGGCCTAAGCCTAACAGTAACCCTGGGAAGGGAAATCAGCCTGGTGTTAGGCTTCTTGCCAAGGAAAAAGCCATGAAAGCAGCCATGTTGTGGCACTTTTGCACTCCCTTTTGGATGCCTTTCACAGCTCCAGTGTGCCTGGAACTCAGGGCTTCCTGATTTTAAAAATCCTAGCCCTAGGCTGAACCTCAACCCTAAGACGAGAAAGGCAAATCAGCCAGGAATTAGGCATGTCCCCAAGGAAAAAGCTGTGGAGGCAGGCATGTTGTGGTACTTTTGCGCTCTTCTTGGGTAGTCCTTCGCAGCTGCTGTGTTCTTGGAACTCAGGGCTTTCTGGTTAATAGAACCCTTACCCTAGGCGTAACTCAAACCTTAACCCTAGGAAGGAAAATCAGCCTATGGTTCGGGATGATCTCATGGAAATATCAGTGGTGGCAGCCAAGTTGCGTCACTTTTGCGCTCCCCCTGGGATGCCTTTCGCAGCTGCAGTGTGCCTGGAGCCCAGGGCTTCCTGGTTTTAAAAGTCCTAGGCCTAAGCCTAACAGTAACCCTAGGAAGGTAAATCAGCCGGGTATTAGGGTTCTTCCTAAGGGAAAAGCCATGAAAGCAGCCATGTTGTGGCACTTCTGCACTCCCTTTGGGATGCCTTTGGCAGATGAAGTAAGCCTGGAACTCAGGGCTTCCTGGTTAAGGAAATCCAAGCCCTAGGCTGAACCCTAACCCTAACTCTAGGCAGATAAATCAGCCTAGGTATAGGGATGGTGCCAAGGAAAAAGCTGTGAAAGCTGCCATGTTGTTGCACTTTTGTACTCCCCTTGGGATGCCTTGAACAGCTGCAGTGTGCCTGGAGCTAAGGGCTTCCTAGTTTTAAAAATCCTAGCCCTAGGCCTAAGCCTAACAGTAACCCTGGGAAGGGAAATCAGCCTGGTGTTAGGCTTCTTGCCAAGGAAAAAGCCGTGAAAGCAGCCATGTTGTGGCACTTTTGCACTCCCTTTTGGATGCCTTTCACAGCTCCAGTGTGCCTGGAACTCAGGGCTTCCTGATTTTAAAAATCCTAGCCCTAGGCCGAACCTCAACCCTAAGACGAGAAAGGCAAATCAGCCAGGAATTAGGCATGTCCCCAAGGAAAAAGCTGTGGAGGCAGGCATGTTGTGGTACTTTTGCGCTCTTCTTGGCTAGTCCTTCGCAGCTGCTGTGTTCTTGGAACTCAGGGCTTTCTGGTTAATAGAACCCTTACCCTAGGCGTAACTCAAACCTCAACCCTAGGAAGGAAAATCAGCCTATGGTTCGGGATGCTCTCATGGAAATATCAGTGGTGGCAGCCAAGTTGCGTCACTTTTGCGCTCCCCCTGGGATGCTTTTCGCAGCTGCAGTGTGCCTGGAGCCCAGGGCTTCCTGGTTTTAAAAGTCCTAGGCCTAAGCCTAACAGTAACCCTAGGAAGGTAAATCAGCCGGGTATTAGGGTTCTTCCTAAGGGAAAAGCCGTGAAAGCAGCCATGTTGTGGCACTTCTGCACTCCCTTTGGGATGCCTTTGGCAGATGAAGTAAGCCTGGAACTCAGGGCTTCCTGGTTAAAGAAATCCAAGCCCTAGGCTGAACCCTAACCCTAACCCTAGGCAGATAAATCAGCCTAGGTATAGGGATGGTGCCAAGGAAAAAGCTGTGAAAGCTGCCATGTTGTTGCACTTTTGTACTCCCCTTGGGATGCCTTGAACAGCTGCAGTGTGCCTGGAGCTAAGGGCTTCCTAGTTTTAAAAATCCTAGCCCTAGGCCTAAGCCTAACAGTAACCCTGGGAAGGGAAATCAGCCTGGTGTTAGGCTTCTTGCCAAGGAAAAAGCCGTGAAAGCAGCCATGTTGTGGCACTTTTGCACTCCCTTTTGGATGCCTTTCACAGCTGCAGTGTGCCTGGAACTCAGGGCTTCCTGATTTTAAAAATCCTAGCCCTAGGCCGAACCCCAGCCCTAAGACGAGAAAGGCAAATCAGCCAGGAATTAGGCATGTCCCCAAGGAAAAAGCTGTGGAGGCAGGCATGTTGTGGTACTTTTGCGCTCTTCTTGGCTAGTCCTTCGCAGCTGCTGTGTTCTTGGAACTCAGGGCTTTCTGGTTAATAGAACCCTTACCCTAGGCGTAACTCAAACCTTAACCCTAGGAAGGAAAATCAGCCTATGGTTCGGGATGCTCTCATGGAAATATCAGTGGTGGCAGCCAAGTTGCGTCACTTTTGCGCTCCCCTTGGGATGCCTTTCGCAGCTGCAGTGTGCCTGGAGCCCAGGGCTTCCTGGTTTTAAAAGTCCTAGGCCTAAGCCTAACAGTAACCCTAGGAAGGTAAATCAGCCGGGTATTAGGGTTCTTCCTAAGGGAAAAGCCGTGAAAGCAGCCATGTTGTGGCACTTCTGCACTCCCTTTGGGATGCCTTTGGCAGATGAAGTAAGCCTGGAACTCAGGGCTTCCTGGTTAAAGAAATCCAAGCCCTAGGCTGAACCCTAACCCTAACCCTAGGCAGATAAATCAGCCTAGGTATAGGGATGGTGCCAAGGAAAAAGCTGTGAAAGCTGCCATGTTGTTGCACTTTTGTACTCCCCTTGGGATGCCTTGAACAGCTGCAGTGTGCCTGGAGCTAAGGGCTTCCTAGTTTTAAAAATCCTAGCCCTAGGCCTAAGCCTAACAGTAACCCTGGGAAGGGAAATCAGCCTGGTGTTAGGCTTCTTGCCAAGGAAAAAGCCGTGAAAGCAGCCATGTTGTGGCACTTTTGCACTCCCTTTTGGATGCCTTTCACAGCTCCAGTGTGCCTGGAACTCAGGGCTTCCTGATTTTAAAAATCCTAGCCCTAGGCCGAACCTCAACCCTAAGACGAGAAAGGCAAATCAGCCAGGAATTAGGCATGTCCCCAAGGAAAAAGCTGTGGAGGCAGGCATGTTGTGGTACTTTTGCGCTCTTCTTGGCTAGTCCTTCGCAGCTGCTGTGTTCTTGGAACTCAGGGCTTTCTGGTTAATAGAACCCTTACCCTAGGCGTAACTCAAACCTTAAGCCTAGGAAGGAAAATCAGCCTATGGTTCGGGATGATCTCATGGAAATATCAGTGGTGGCAGCCAAGTTGCGTCACTTTTGCGCTCCCCTTGGGATGCCTTTCGCAGCTGCAGTGTGCCTGGAGCCCAGGGCTTCCTGGTTTTAAAAGTCCTAGGCCTAAGCCTAACAGTAACCCTAGGAAGGTAAATCAGCCGGGTATTAGGGTTCTTCCTAAGGGAAAAGCCGTGAAAGCAGCCATGTTGTGGCACTTCTGCACTCCCTTTGGGATGCCTTTGGCAGATGAAGTAAGCCTGGAACTCAGGGCTTCCTGGTTAAAGAAATCCAAGCCCTAGGCTGAACCCTAACCCTAACCCTAGGCAGATAAATCAGCCTAGGTATAGGGATGGTGCCAAGGAAAAAGCTGTGAAAGCTGCCATGTTGTTGCACTTTTGTACTCCCCTTGGGATGCCTTGAACAGCTGCAGTGTGCCTGGAGCTAAGGGCTTCCTAGTTTTAAAAATCCTAGCCCTAGGCCTAAGCCTAACAGTAACCCTGGGAAGGGAAATCAGCCTGGTGTTAGGCTTCTTGCCAAGGAAAAAGCCGTGAAAGCAGCCATGTTGTGGCACTTTTGCACTCCCTTTTGGATGCCTTTCACAGCTCCAGTGTGCCTGGAACTCAGGGCTTCCTGATTTTAAAAATCCTAGCCCTAGGCCGAACCTCAACCCTAAGACGAGAAAGGCAAATCAGCCAGGAATTAGGCATGTCCCCAAGGAAAAAGCTGTGGAGGCAGGCATGTTGTGGTACTTTTGCGCTCTTCTTGGCTAGTCCTTCGCAGCTGCTGTGTTCTTGGAACTCAGGGCTTTCTGGTTAATAGAACCCTTACCCTAGGCGTAACTCAAACCTTAACCCTAGGAAGGAAAATCAGCCTATGGTTCGGGATGCTCTCATGGAAATATCAGTGGTGGCAGCCAAGTTGCGTCACTTTTGCGCTCCCCTTGGGATGCCTTTCGCAGCTGCAGTGTGCCTGGAGCCCAGGGCTTCCTGGTTTTAAAAGTCCTAGGCCTAAGCCTAACAGTAACCCTAGGAAGGTAAATCAGCCGGGTATTAGGGTTCTTCCTAAGGGAAAAGCCGTGAAAGCAGCCATGTTGTGGCACTTCTGCACTCCCTTTGGGATGCCTTTGGCAGATGAAGTAAGCCTGGAACTCAGGGCTTCCTGGTTAAAGAAATCCAAGCCCTAGGCTGAACCCTAACCCTAACCCTAACCCTAGGCAGATAAATCAGCCTAGGTATAGGGATGGTGCCAAGGAAAAAGCTGTGAAAGCTGCCATGTTGTTGCACTTTTGTACTCCCCTTGGGATGCCTTGAACAGCTGCAGTGTGCCTGGAGCTAAGGGCTTCCTAGTTTTAAAAATCCTAGCCCTAGGCCTAAGCCTAACAGTAACCCTGGGAAGGGAAATCAGCCTGGTGTTAGGCTTCTTGCCAAGGAAAAAGCCGTGAAAGCAGCCATGTTGTGGCACTTTTGCACTCCCTTTTGGATGCCTTTCACAGCTCCAGTGTGCCTGGAACTCAGGGCTTCCTGATTTTAAAAATCCTAGCCCTAGGCCGAACCTCAACCCTAAGACGAGAAAGGCAAATCAGCCAGGAATTAGGCATGTCCCCAAGGAAAAAGCTGTGGAGGCAGGCATGTTGTGGTACTTTTGCGCTCTTCTTGGCTAGTCCTTCGCAGCTGCTGTGTTCTTGGAACTCAGGGCTTTCTGGTTAATAGAACCCTTACCCTAGGCGTAACTCAAACCTTAACCCTAGGAAGGAAAATCAGCCTATGGTTCGGGATGATCTCATGGAAATATCAGTGGTGGCAGCCAAGTTGCGTCACTTTTGCGCTCCCCCTGGGATGCCTTTCGCAGCTGCAGTGTGCCTGGAGCCCAGGGCTTCCTGGTTTTAAAAGTCCTAGGCCTAAGCCTAACAGTAACCCTAGGAAGGTAAATCAGCCGGGTATTAGGGTTCTTCCTAAGGGAAAAGCCGTGAAAGCAGCCATGTTGTGGCACTTCTGCACTCCCTTTGGGATGCCTTTGGCAGATGAAGTAAGCCTGGAACTCAGGGCTTCCTGGTTAAAGAAATCCAAGCCCTAGGCTGAACCCTAACCCTAACCCTAACCCTAGGCAGATAAATCAGCCTAGGTATAGGGATGGTGCCAAGGAAAAAGCTGTGAAAGCTGCCATGTTGTTGCACTTTTGTACTCCCCTTGGGATGCCTTGAACAGCTGCAGTGTGCCTGGAGCTAAGGGCTTCCTAGTTTTAAAAATCCTAGCCCTAGGCCTAAGCCTAACAGTAACCCTGGGAAGGGAAATCAGCCTGGTGTTAGGCTTCTTGCCAAGGAAAAAGCCGTGAAAGCAGCCATGTTGTGGCACTTTTGCACTCCCTTTTGGATGCCTTTCACAGCTCCAGTGTGCCTGGAACTCAGGGCTTCCTGATTTTAAAAATCCTAGCCCTAGGCCGAACCTCAACCCTAAGACGAGAAAGGCAAATCAGCCAGGAATTAGGCATGTCCCCAAGGAAAAAGCTGTGGAGGCAGGCATGTTGTGGTACTTTTGCGCTCTTCTTGGCTAGTCCTTCGCAGCTGCTGTGTTCTTGGAACTCAGGGCTTTCTGGTTAATAGAACCCTTACCCTAGGCGTAACTCAAACCTTAACCCTAGGAAGGAAAATCAGCCTATGGTTCGGGATGCTCTCATGGAAATATCAGTGGTGGCAGCCAAGTTGCGTCACTTTTGCGCTCCCCTTGGGATGCCTTTCGCAGCTGCAGTGTGCCTGGAGCCCAGGGCTTCCTGGTTTTAAAAGTCCTAGGCCTAAGCCTAACAGTAACCCTAGGAAGGTAAATCAGCCGGGTATTAGGGTTCTTCCTAAGGGAAAAGCCGTGAAAGCAGCCATGTTGTGGCACTTCTGCACTCCCTTTGGGATGCCTTTGGCAGATGAAGTAAGCCTGGAACTCAGGGCTTCCTGGTTAAAGAAATCCAAGCCCTAGGCTGAACCCTAACCCTAACTCTAGGCAGATAAATCAGCCTAGGTATAGGGATGGTGCCAAGGAAAAAGCTGTGAAAGCTGCCATGTTGTTGCACTTTTGTACTCCCCTTGGGATGCCTTGAACAGCTGCAGTGTGCCTGGAGCTAAGGGCTTCCTAGTTTTAAAAATCCTAGCCCTAGGCCTAAGCCTAACAGTAACCCTGGGAAGGGAAATCAGCCTGGTGTTAGGCTTCTTGCCAAGGAAAAAGCCGTGAAAGCAGCCATGTTGTGGCACTTTTGCACTCCCTTTTGGATGCCTTTCACAGCTCCAGTGTGCCTGGAACTCAGGGCTTCCTGATTTTAAAAATCCTAGCCCTAGGCCGAACCTCAACCCTAAGACGAGAAAGGCAAATCAGCCAGGAATTAGGCATGTCCCCAAGGAAAAAGCTGTGGAGGCAGGCATGTTGTGGTACTTTTGCGCTCTTCTTGGCTAGTCCTTCGCAGCTGCTGTGTTCTTGGAACTCAGGGCTTTCTGGTTAATAGAACCCTTACCCTAGGCGTAACTCAAACCTTAACCCTAGGAAGGAAAATCAGCCTATGGTTCGGGATGCTCTCATGGAAATATCAGTGGTGGCAGCCAAGTTGCGTCACTTTTGCGCTCCCCTTGGGATGCCTTTCGCAGCTGCAGTGTGCCTGGAGCCCAGGGCTTCCTGGTTTTAAAAGTCCTAGGCCTAAGCCTAACAGTAACCCTAGGAAGGTAAATCAGCCGGGTATTAGGGTTCTTCCTAAGGGAAAAGCCGTGAAAGCAGCCATGTTGTGGCACTTCTGCACTCCCTTTGGGATGCCTTTGGCAGATGAAGTAAGCCTGGAACTCAGGGCTTCCTGGTTAAAGAAATCCAAGCCCTAGGCTGAACCCTAACCCTAACCCTAACCCTAGGCAGATAAATCAGCCTAGGTATAGGGATGGTGCCAAGGAAAAAGCTGTGAAAGCTGCCATGTTGTTGCACTTTTGTACTCCCCTTGGGATGCCTTGAACAGCTGCAGTGTGCCTGGAGCTAAGGGCTTCCTAGTTTTAAAAATCCTAGCCCTAGGCCTAAGCCTAACAGTAACCCTGGGAAGGGAAATCAGCCTGGTGTTAGGCTTCTTGCCAAGGAAAAAGCCGTGAAAGCAGCCATGTTGTGGCACTTTTGCACTCCCTTTTGGATGCCTTTCACAGCGCCAGTGTGCCTGGAACTCAGGGCTTCCTGATTTTAAAAATCCTAGCCCTAGGCCGAACCTCAACCCTAAGACGAGAAAGGCAAATCAGCCAGGAATTAGGCATGTCCCCAAGGAAAAAGCTGTGGAGGCAGGCATGTTGTGGTACTTTTGCGCTCTTCTTGGCTAGTCCTTCGCAGCTGCTGTGTTCTTGGAACTCAGGGCTTTCTGGTTAATAGAACCCTTACCCTAGGCGTAACTCAAACCTTAAGCCTAGGAAGGAAAATCAGCCTATGGTTCGGGATGCTCTCATGGAAATATCAGTGGTGGCAGCCAAGTTGCGTCACTTTTGCGCTCCCCTTGGGATGCCTTTCGCAGCTGCAGTGTGCCTGGAGCCCAGGGCTTCCTGGTTTTAAAAGTCCTAGGCCTAAGCCTAACAGTAACCCTAGGAAGGTAAATCAGCCGGGTATTAGGGTTCTTCCTAAGGGAAAAGCCGTGAAAGCAGCCATGTTGTGGCACTTCTGCACTCCCTTTGGGATGCCTTTGGCAGATGAAGTAAGCCTGGAACTCAGGGCTTCCTGGTTAAAGAAATCCAAGCCCTAGGCTGAACCCTAACCCTAACCCTAACCCTAGGCAGATAAATCAGCCTAGGTATAGGGATGGTGCCAAGGAAAAAGCTGTGAAAGCTGCCATGTTGTTGCACTTTTGTACTCCCCTTGGGATGCCTTGAACAGCTGCAGTGTGCCTGGAGCTAAGGGCTTCCTAGTTTTAAAAATCCTAGCCCTAGGCCTAAGCCTAACAGTAACCCTGGGAAGGGAAATCAGCCTGGTGTTAGGCTTCTTGCCAAGGAAAAAGCCGTGAAAGCAGCCATGTTGTGGCACTTTTGCACTCCCTTTTGGATGCCTTTCACAGCTCCAGTGTGCCTGGAACTCAGGGCTTCCTGATTTTAAAAATCCTAGCCCTAGGCCGAACCTCAACCCTAAGATGAGAAAGGCAAATCAGCCAGGAATTAGGCATGTCCCCAAGGAAAAAGCTGTGGAGGCAGGCATGTTGTGGTACTTTTGCACTCTTCTTGGGTAGTCCTTCGCAGCTGCTGTGTTCTTGGAACTCAGGGCTTTCTGGTTAATAGAACCCTTACCCTAGGCGTAACTCAAACCTTAACCCTAGGAAGGAAAATCAGCCTATGGTTCGGGATGCTCTCATGGAAATATCAGTGGTGGCAGCCAAGTTGCGTCACTTTTGCGCTCCCCTTGGGATGCCTTTTGCAGCTGCAGTGTGCCTGGAGCCCAGGGCTTCCTGGTTTTAAAAGTCCTAGGCCTAAGCCTAACAGTAACCCTAGGAAGGTAAATCAGCCGGGTATTAGGGTTCTTCCTAAGGGAAAAGCCGTGAAAGCAGCCATGTTGTGGCACTTCTGCACTCCCTTTGGGATGCCTTTGGCAGATGAAGTAAGCCTGGAACTCAGGGCTTCCTGGTTAAAGAAATCCAAGCCCTAGGCTGAACCCTAACCCTAACTCTAGGCAGATAAATCAGCCTAGATATAGGGATGGTGCCAAGGAAAAAGCTGTGAAA
The DNA here is from genome assembly GCF_027579445.1 of Ammospiza nelsoni. Classification (NCBI taxonomy): domain Eukaryota; kingdom Metazoa; phylum Chordata; class Aves; order Passeriformes; family Passerellidae; genus Ammospiza; species Ammospiza nelsoni. The sequence goes on along the minus strand of NC_080647.1, from coordinate 20,114,997 downwards.
GCTGCCATGTTGTTGCACTTTTGTACTCCCCTTGGGATGCCTTGAACAGCTGCAGTGTGCCTGGAGCTAAGGGCTTCCTAGTTTTAAAAATCCTAGCCCTAGGCCTAAGCCTAACAGTAACCCTGGGAAGGGAAATCAGCCTGGTGTTAGGCTTCTTGCCAAGGAAAAAGCCATGAAAGCAGCCATGTTGTGGCACTTTTGCACTCCCTTTTGGATGCCTTTCACAGCTCCAGTGTGCCTGGAACTCAGGGCTTCCTGATTTTAAAAATCCTAGCCCTAGGCCGAACCTCAACCATAAGACGAGAAAGGCAAATCAGCCAGGAATTAGGCATGTCCCCAAGGAAAAAGCTGTGGAGGCAGGCATGTTGTGGTACTTTTGCGCTCTTCTTGGCTAGTCCTTCGCAGCTGCTGTGTTCTTGGAACTCAGGGCTTTCTGGTTAATAGAACCCTTACCCTAGGCGTAACTCAAACCTTAACCCTAGGAAGGAAAATCAGCCTATGGTTCGGGATGATCTCATGGAAATATCAGTGGTGGCAGCCAAGTTGCGTCACTTTTGCGCTCCCCCTGGGATGCCTTTCGCAGCTGCAGTGTGCCTGGAGCCCAGGGCTTCCTGGTTTTAAAAGTCCTAGGCCTAAGCCTAACAGTAACCCTAGGAAGGTAAATCAGCCGGGTATTAGGGTTCTTCCTAAGGGAAAAGCCGTGAAAGCAGCCATGTTGTGGCACTTCTGCACTCCCTTTGGGATGCCTTTGGCAGATGAAGTAAGCCTGGAACTCAGGGCTTCCTGGTTAAAGAAATCCAAGCCCTAGGCTGAACCCTAACCCTAACTCTAGGCAGATAAATCAGCCTAGGTATAGGGATGGTGCCAAGGAAAAAGCTGTGAAAGCTGCCATGTTGTTGCACTTTTGTACTCCCCTTGGGATGCCTTGAACAGCTGCAGTGTGCCTGGAGCTAAGGGCTTCCTAGTTTTAAAAATCCTAGCCCTAGGCCTAAGCCTAACAGTAACCCTGGGAAGGGAAATCAGCCTGGTGTTAGGCTTCTTGCCAAGGAAAAAGCCGTGAAAGCAGCCATGTTGTGGCACTTTTGCACTCCCTTTTGGATGCCTTTCACAGCTGCAGTGTGCCTGGAACTCAGGGCTTCCTGATTTTAAAAATCCTAGCCCTAGGCCGAACCTCAACCCTAAGACGAGAAAGGCAAATCAGCCAGGAATTAGGCATGTCCCCAAGGAAAAAGCTGTGGAGGCAGGCATGTTGTGGTACTTTTGCGCTCTTCTTGGCTAGTCCTTCGCAGCTGCTGTGTTCTTGGAACTCAGGGCTTTCTGGTTAATAGAACCCTTACCCTAGGCGTAACTCAAACCTTAACCCTAGGAAGGAAAATCAGCCTATGGTTCGGGATGATCTCATGGAAATATCAGTGGTGGCAGCCAAGTTGCGTCACTTTTGCGCTCCCCTTGGGATGCCTTTCGCAGCTGCAGTGTGCCTGGAGCCCAGGGCTTCCTGGTTTTAAAAGTCCTAGGCCTAAGCCTAACAGTAACCCTAGGAAGGTAAATCAGCCGGGTATTAGGGTTCTTCCTAAGGGAAAAGCCGTGAAAGCAGCCATGTTGTGGCACTTCTGCACTCCCTTTGGGATGCCTTTGGCAGATGAAGTAAGCCTGGAACTCAGGGCTTCCTGGTTAAAGAAATCCAAGCCCTAGGCTGAACCCTAACCCTAACCCTAGGCAGATAAATCAGCCTAGGTATAGGGATGGTGCCAAGGAAAAAGCTGTGAAAGCTGCCATGTTGTTGCACTTTTGTACTCCCCTTGGGATGCCTTGAACAGATGCAGTGTGCCTGGAGCTAAGGGCTTCCTAGTTTTAAAAATCCTAGCCCTAGGCCTAAGCCTAACAGTAACCCTGGGAAGGGAAATCAGCCTGGTGTTAGGCTTCTTGCCAAGGAAAAAGCCGTGAAAGCAGCCATGTTGTGGCACTTTTGCACTCCCTTTTGGATGCCTTTCACAGCTCCAGTGTGCCTGGAACTCAGGGCTTCCTGATTTTAAAAATCCTAGCCCTAGGCCGAACCCCAGCCCTAAGACGAGAAAGGCAAATCAGCCAGGAATTAGGCATGTCCCCAAGGAAAAAGCTGTGGAGGCAGGCATGTTGTGGTACTTTTGCGCTCTTCTTGGCTAGTCCTTCGCAGCTGCTGTGTTCTTGGAACTCAGGGCTTTCTGGTTAATAGAACCCTTACCCTAGGCGTAACTCAAACCTTAACCCTAGGAAGGAAAATCAGCCTATGGTTCGGGATGCTCTCATGGAAATATCAGTGGTGGCAGCCAAGTTGCGTCACTTTTGCGCTCCCCTTGGGATGCCTTTCGCAGCTGCAGTGTGCCTGGAGCCCAGGGCTTCCTGGTTTTAAAAGTCCTAGGCCTAAGCCTAACAGTAACCCTAGGAAGGTAAATCAGCCGGGTATTAGGGTTCTTCCTAAGGGAAAAGCCGTGAAAGCAGCCATGTTGTGGCACTTCTGCACTCCCTTTGGGATGCCTTTGGCAGATGAAGTAAGCCTGGAACTCAGGGCTTCCTGGTTAAAGAAATCCAAGCCCTAGGCTGAACCCTAACCCTAACCCTAACCCTAGGCAGATAAATCAGCCTAGGTATAGGGATGGTGCCAAGGAAAAAGCTGTGAAAGCTGCCATGTTGTTGCACTTTTGTACTCCCCTTGGGATGCCTTGAACAGCTGCAGTGTGCCTGGAGCTAAGGGCTTCCTAGTTTTAAAAATCCTAGCCCTAGGCCTAAGCCTAACAGTAACCCTGGGAAGGGAAATCAGCCTGGTGTTAGGCTTCTTGCCAAGGAAAAAGCCGTGAAAGCAGCCATGTTGTGGCACTTTTGCACTCCCTTTTGGATGCCTTTCACAGCTCCAGTGTGCCTGGAACTCAGGGCTTCCTGATTCTAAAAATCCTAGCCCTAGGCCGAACCTCAACCCTAAGACGAGAAAGGCAAATCAGCCAGGAATTAGGCATGTCCCCAAGGAAAAAGCTGTGGAGGCAGGCATGTTGTGGTACTTTTGCGCTCTTCTTGGCTAGTCCTTCGCAGCTGCTGTGTTCTTGGAACTCAGGGCTTTCTGGTTAATAGAACCCTTACCCTAGGCGTATCTCAAACCTTAACCCTAGGAAGGAAAATCAGCCTATGGTTCGGGATGCTCTCATGGAAATATCAGTGGTGGCAGCCAAGTTGCGTCACTTTTGCGCTCCCCTTGGGATGCCTTTCGCAGCTGCAGTGTGCCTGGAGCCCAGGGCTTCCTGGTTTTAAAAGTCCTAGGCCTAAGCCTAACAGTAACCCTAGGAAGGTAAATCAGCCGGGTATTAGGGTTCTTCCTAAGGGAAAAGCCGTGAAAGCAGCCATGTTGTGGCACTTCTGCACTCCCTTTGGGATGCCTTTGGCAGATGAAGTAAGCCTGGAACTCAGGGCTTCCTGGTTAAAGAAATCCAAGCCCTAGGCTGAACCCTAACCCTAACCCTAGGCAGATAAATCAGCCTAGGTATAGGGATGGTGCCAAGGAAAAAGCTGTGAAAGCTGCCATGTTGTTGCACTTTTGTACTCCCCTTGGGATGCCTTGAACAGCTGCAGTGTGCCTGGAGCTAAGGGCTTCCTAGTTTTAAAAATCCTAGCCCTAGGCCTAAGCCTAACAGTAACCCTGGGAAGGGAAATCAGCCTGGTGTTAGGCTTCTTGCCAAGGAAAAAGCCGTGAAAGCAGCCATGTTGTGGCACTTTTGCACTCCCTTTTGGATGCCTTTCACAGCTCCAGTGTGCCTGGAACTCAGGGCTTCCTGATTTTAAAAATCCTAGCCCTAGGCCGAACCCCAACCCTAAGACGAGAAAGGCAAATCAGCCAGGAATTAGGCATGTCCCCAAGGAAAAAGCTGTGGAGGCAGGCATGTTGTGGTACTTTTGCGCTCTTCTTGGCTAGTCCTTCGCAGCTGCTGTGTTCTTGGAACTCAGGGCTTTCTGGTTAATAGAACCCTTACCCTAGGCGTAACTCAAACCTTAACCCTAGGAAGGAAAATCAGCCTATGGTTCGGGATGCTCTCATGGAAATATCAGTGGTGGCAGCCAAGTTGCGTCACTTTTGCGCTCCCCTTGGGATGCCTTTCGCAGCTGCAGTGTGCCTGGAGCCCAGGGCTTCCTGGTTTTAAAAGTCCTAGGCCTAAGCCTAACAGTAACCCTAGGAAGGTAAATCAGCCGGGTATTAGGGTTCTTCCTAAGGGAAAAGCCGTGAAAGCAGCCATGTTGTGGCACTTCTGCACTCCCTTTGGGATGCCTTTGGCAGATGAAGTAAGCCTGGAACTCAGGGCTTCCTGGTTAAAGAAATCCAAGCCCTAGGCTGAACCCTAACCCTAACCCTAACTCTAGGCAGATAAATCAGCCTAGGTATAGGGATGGTGCCAAGGAAAAAGCTGTGAAAGCTGCCATGTTGTTGCACTTTTGTACTCCCCTTGGGATGCCTTGAACATCTGCAGTGTGCCTGGAGCTAAGGGCTTCCTAGTTTTAAAAATCCTAGCCCTAGGCCTAAGCCTAACAGTAACCCTGGGAAGGGAAATCAGCCTGGTGTTAGGCTTCTTGCCAAGGAAAAAGCCGTGAAAGCAGCCATGTTGTGGCACTTTTGCACTCCCTTTTGGATGCCTTTCACAGCTCCAGTGTGCCTGGAACTCAGGGCTTCCTGATTTTAAAAATCCTAGCCCTAGGCCGAACCTCAACCCTAAGACGAGAAAGGCAAATCAGCCAGGAATTAGGCATGTCCCCAAGGAAAAAGCTGTGGAGGCAGGCATGTTGTGGTACTTTTGCGCTCTTCTTGGCTAGTCCTTCGCAGCTGCTGTGTTCTTGGAACTCAGGGCTTTCTGGTTAATAGAACCCTTACCCTAGGCGTAACTCAAACCTTAACCCTAGGAAGGAAAATCAGCCTATGGTTCGGGATGCTCTCATGGAAATATCAGTGGTGGCAGCCAAGTTGCGTCACTTTTGCGCTCCCCTTGGGATGCCTTTCGCAGCTGCAGTGTGCCTGGAGCCCAGGGCTTCCTGGTTTTAAAAGTCCTAGGCCTAAGCCTAACAGTAACCCTAGGAAGGTAAATCAGCCGGGTATTAGGGTTCTTCCTAAGGGAAAAGCCGTGAAAGCAGCCATGTTGTGGCACTTCTGCACTCCCTTTGGGATGCCTTTGGCAGATGAAGTAAGCCTGGAACTCAGGGCTTCCTGGTTAAAGAAATCCAAGCCCTAGGCTGAACCCTAACCCTAACCCTAACCCTAGGCAGATAAATCAGCCTAGGTATAGGGATGGTGCCAAGGAAAAAGCTGTGAAAGCTGCCATGTTGTTGCACTTTTGTACTCCCCTTGGGATGCCTTGAACAGCTGCAGTGTGCCTGGAGCTAAGGGCTTCCTAGTTTTAAAAATCCTAGCCCTAGGCCTAAGCCTAACAGTAACCCTGGGAAGGGAAATCAGCCTGGTGTTAGGCTTCTTGCCAAGGAAAAAGCCGTGAAAGCAGCCATGTTGTGGCACTTTTGCACTCCCTTTTGGATGCCTTTCACAGCTCCAGTGTGCCTGGAACTCAGGGCTTCCTGATTTTAAAAATCCTAGCCCTAGGCCGAACCTCAACCCTAAGACGAGAAAGGCAAATCAGCCAGGAATTAGGCATGTCCCCAAGGAAAAAGCTGTGGAGGCAGGCATGTTGTGGTACTTTTGCGCTCTTCTTGGCTAGTCCTTCGCAGCTGCTGTGTTCTTGGAACTCAGGGCTTTCTGGTTAATAGAACCCTTACCCTAGGCGTAACTCAAACCTTAACCCTAGGAAGGAAAATCAGCCTATGGTTCGGGATGCTCTCATGGAAATATCAGTGGTGGCAGCCAAGTTGCGTCACTTTTGCGCTCCCCTTGGGATGCCTTTCGCAGCTGCAGTGTGCCTGGAGCCCAGGGCTTCCTGGTTTTAAAAGTCCTAGGCCTAAGCCTAACAGTAACCCTAGGAAGGTAAATCAGCCGGGTATTAGGGTTCTTCCAAAGGGAAAAGCCGTGAAAGCAGCCATGTTGTGGCACTTCTGCACTCCCTTTGGGATGCCTTTGGCAGATGAAGTAAGCCTGGAACTCAGGGCTTCCTGGTTAAAGAAATCCAAGCCCTAGGCTGAACCCTAACCCTAACTCTAGGCAGATAAATCAGCCTAGGTATAGGGATGGTGCCAAGGAAAAAGCTGTGAAAGCTGCCATGTTGTTGCACTTTTGTACTCCCCTTGGGATGCCTTGAACAGCTGCAGTGTGCCTGGAGCTAAGGGCTTCCTAGTTTTAAAAATCCTAGCCCTAGGCCTAAGCCTAACAGTAACCCTGGGAAGGGAAATCAGCCTGGTGTTAGGCTTCTTGCCAAGGAAAAAGCCGTGAAAGCAGCCATGTTGTGGCACTTTTGCACTCCCTTTTGGATGCCTTTCACAGCTCCAGTGTGCCTGGAACTCAGGGCTTCCTGATTTTAAAAATCCTAGCCCTAGGCCGAACCTCAACCCTAAGACGAGAAAGGCAAATCAGCCAGGAATTAGGCATGTCCCCAAGGAAAAAGCTGTGGAGGCAGGCATGTTGTGGTACTTTTGCGCTCTTCTTGGCTAGTCCTTCGCAGCTGCTGTGTTCTTGGAACTCAGGGCTTTCTGGTTAATAGAACCCTTACCCTAGGCGTAACTCAAACCTTAACCCTAGGAAGGAAAATCAGCCTATGGTTCGGGATGCTCTCATGGAAATATCAGTGGTGGCAGCCAAGTTGCGTCACTTTTGCGCTCCCCTTGGGATGCCTTTCGCAGCTGCAGTGTGCCTGGAGCCCAGGGCTTCCTGGTTTTAAAAGTCCTAGGCCTAAGCCTAACAGTAACCCTAGGAAGGTAAATCAGCCGGGTATTAGGGTTCTTCCTAAGGGAAAAGCCGTGAAAGCAGCCATGTTGTGGCACTTCTGCACTCCCTTTGGGATGCCTTTGGCAGATGAAGTAAGCCTGGAACTCAGGGCTTCCTGGTTAAAGAAATCCAAGCCCTAGGCTGAACCCTAACCCTAACCCTAACCCTAGGCAGATAAATCAGCCTAGGTATAGGGATGGTGCCAAGGAAAAAGCTGTGAAAGCTGCCATGTTGTTGCACTTTTGTACTCCCCTTGGGATGCCTTGAACAGCTGCAGTGTGCCTGGAGCTAAGGGCTTCCTAGTTTTAAAAATCCTAGCCCTAGGCCTAAGCCTAACAGTAACCCTGGGAAGGGAAATCAGCCTGGTGTTAGGCTTCTTGCCAAGGAAAAAGCCGTGAAAGCAGCCATGTTGTGGCACTTTTGCACTCCCTTTTGGATGCCTTTCACAGCTCCAGTGTGCCTGGAACTCAGGGCTTCCTGATTTTAAAAATCCTAGCCCTAGGCCGAACCTCAACCCTAAGACGAGAAAGGCAAATCAGCCAGGAATTAGGCATGTCCCCAAGGAAAAAGCTGTGGAGGCAGGCATGTTGTGGTACTTTTGCGCTCTTCTTGGCTAGTCCTTCGCAGCTGCTGTGTTCTTGGAACTCAGGGCTTTCTGGTTAATAGAACCCTTACCCTAGGCGTAACTCAAACCTTAAGCCTAGGAAGGAAAATCAGCCTATGGTTCGGGATGCTCTCATGGAAATATCAGTGGTGGCAGCCAAGTTGCGTCACTTTTGCGCTCCCCTTGGGATGCCTTTCGCAGCTGCAGTGTGCCTGGAGCCCAGGGCTTCCTGGTTTTAAAAGTCCTAGGCCTAAGCCTAACAGTAACCCTAGGAAGGTAAATCAGCCGGGTATTAGGGTTCTTCCTAAGGGAAAAGCCGTGAAAGCAGCCATGTTGTGGCACTTCTGCACTCCCTTTGGGATGCCTTTGGCAGATGAAGTAAGCCTGGAACTCAGGGCTTCCTGGTTAAAGAAATCCAAGCCCTAGGCTGAACCCTAACCCTAACCCTAACCCTAGGCAGATAAATCAGCCTAGGTATAGGGATGGTGCCAAGGAAAAAGCTGTGAAAGCTGCCATGTTGTTGCACTTTTGTACTCCCCTTGGGATGCCTTGAACAGCTGCAGTGTGCCTGGAGCTAAGGGCTTCCTAGTTTTAAAAATCCTAGCCCTAGGCCTAAGCCTAACAGTAACCCTGGGAAGGGAAATCAGCCTGGTGTTAGGCTTCTTGCCAAGGAAAAAGCCGTGAAAGCAGCCATGTTGTGGCACTTTTGCACTCCCTTTTGGATGCCTTTCACAGCTCCAGTGTGCCTGGAACTCAGGGCTTCCTGATTTTAAAAATCCTAGCCCTAGGCCGAACCTCAACCCTAAGATGAGAAAGGCAAATCAGCCAGGAATTAGGCATGTCCCCAAGGAAAAAGCTGTGGAGGCAGGCATGTTGTGGTACTTTTGCACTCTTCTTGGCTAGTCCTTCGCAGCTGCTGTGTTCTTGGAACTCAGGGCTTTCTGGTTAATAGAACCCTTACCCTAGGCGTAACTCAAACCTTAACCCTAGGAAGGAAAATCAGCCTATGGTTCGGGATGCTCTCATGGAAATATCAGTGGTGGCAGCCAAGTTGCGTCACTTTTGCGCTCCCCTTGGGATGCCTTTCGCAGCTGCAGTGTGCCTGGAGCCCAGGGCTTCCTGGTTTTAAAAGTCCTAGGCCTAAGCCTAACAGTAACCCTAGGAAGGTAAATCAGCCGGGTATTAGGGTTCTTCCTAAGGGAAAAGCCGTGAAAGCAGCCATGTTGTGGCACTTCTGCACTCCCTTTGGGATGCCTTTGGCAGATGAAGTAAGCCTGGAACTCAGGGCTTCCTGGTTAAAGAAATCCAAGCCCTAGGCTGAACCCTAACCCTAACTCTAGGCAGATAAATCAGCCTAGATATAGGGATGGTGCCAAGGAAAAAGCTGTGAAAGCTGCCATGTTGTTGCACTTTTGTACTCCCCTTGGGATGCCTTGAACAGCTGCAGTGTGCCTGGAGCTAAGGGCTTCCTAGTTTTAAAAATCCTAGCCCTAGGCCTAAGCCTAAAAGTAACCCTGGGAAGGGAAATCAGCCTGGTGTTAGGCTTCTTGCCAAGGAAAAAGCCATGAAAGCAGCCATGTTGTGGCACTTTTGCACTCCCTTTTGGATGCCTTTCACAGCTCCAGTGTGCCTGGAACTCAGGGCTTCCTGATTTTAAAAATCCTAGCCCTAGGCCGAACCTCAACCCTAAGACGAGAAAGGCAAATCAGCCAGGAATTAGGCATGTCCCCAAGGAAAAAGCTGTGGAGGCAGGCATGTTGTGGTACTTTTGCGCTCTTCTTGGCTAGTCCTTCGCAGCTGCTGTGTTCTTGGAACTCAGGGCTTTCTGGTTAATAGAACCCTTACCCTAGGCGTAACTCAAACCTTAAGCCTAGGAAGGAAAATCAGCCTATGGTTCGGGATGCTCTCATGGAAATATCAGTGGTGGCAGCCAAGTTGCGTCACTTTTGCGCTCCCCTTGGGATGCCTTTCGCAGCTGCAGTGTGCCTGGAGCCCAGGGCTTCCTGGTTTTAAAAGTCCTAGGCCTAAGCCTAACAGTAACCCTAGGAAGGTAAATCAGCCGGGTATTAGGGTTCTTCCTAAGGGAAAAGCCGTGAAAGCAGCCATGTTGTGGCACTTCTGCACTCCCTTTGGGATGCCTTTGGCAGATGAAGTAAGCCTGGAACTCAGGGCTTCCTGGTTAAAGAAATCCAAGCCCTAGGCTGAACCCTAACCCTAACCCTAGGCAGATAAATCAGCCTAGGTATAGGGATGGTGCCAAGGAAAAAGCTGTGAAAGCTGCCATGTTGTTGCACTTTTGTACTCCCCTTGGGATGCCTTGAACAGCTGCAGTGTGCCTGGAGCTAAGGGCTTCCTAGTTTTAAAAATCCTAGCCCTAGGCCTAAGCCTAACAGTAACCCTGGGAAGGGAAATCAGCCTGGTGTTAGGCTTCTTGCCAAGGAAAAAGCCGTGAAAGCAGCCATGTTGTGGCACTTTTGCACTCCCTTTTGGATGCCTTTCACAGCTCCAGTGTGCCTGGAACTCAGGGCTTCCTGATTTTAAAAATCCTAGCCCTAGGCCGAACCTCAACCCTAAGATGAGAAAGGCAAATCAGCCAGGAATTAGGCATGTCCCCAAGGAAAAAGCTGTGGAGGCAGGCATGTTGTGGTACTTTTGCACTCTTCTTGGCTAGTCCTTCGCAGCTGCTGTGTTCTTGGAACTCAGGGCTTTCTGGTTAATAGAACCCTTACCCTAGGCGTAACTCAAACCTTAACCCTAGGAAGGAAAATCAGCCTATGGTTCGGGATGCTCTCATGGAAATATCAGTGGTGGCAGCCAAGTTGCGTCACTTTTGCGCTCCCCTTGGGATGCCTTTCGCAGCTGCAGTGTGCCTGGAGCCCAGGGCTTCCTGGTTTTAAAAGTCCTAGGCCTAAGCCTAACAGTAACCCTAGGAAGGTAAATCAGCCGGGTATTAGGGTTCTTCCTAAGGGAAAAGCCGTGAAAGCAGCCATGTTGTGGCACTTCTGCACTCCCTTTGGGATGCCTTTGGCAGATGAAGTAAGCCTGGAACTCAGGGCTTCCTGGTTAAAGAAATCCAAGCCCTAGGCTGAACCCTAACCCTAACTCTAGGCAGATAAATCAGCCTAGATATAGGGATGGTGCCAAGGAAAAAGCTGTGAAAGCTGCCATGTTGTTGCACTTTTGTACTCCCCTTGGGATGCCTTGAACAGCTGCAGTGTGCCTGGAGCTAAGGGCTTCCTAGTTTTAAAAATCCTAGCCCTAGGCCTAAGCCTAACAGTAACCCTGGGAAGGGAAATCAGCCTGGTGTTAGGCTTCTTGCCAAGGAAAAAGCCATGAAAGCAGCCATGTTGTGGCACTTTTGCACTCCCTTTTGGATGCCTTTCACAGCTCCAGTGTGCCTGGAACTCAGGGCTTCCTGATTTTAAAAATCCTAGCCCTAGGCTGAACCTCAACCCTAAGACGAGAAAGGCAAATCAGCCAGGAATTAGGCATGTCCCCAAGGAAAAAGCTGTGGAGGCAGGCATGTTGTGGTACTTTTGCGCTCTTCTTGGCTAGTCCTTCGCAGCTGCTGTGTTCTTGGAACTCAGGGCTTTCTGGTTAATAGAACCCTTACCCTAGGCGTAACTCAAACCTTAACCCTAGGAAGGAAAATCAGCCTATGGTTCGGGATGCTCTCATGGAAATATCAGTGGTGGCAGCCAAGTTGCGTCACTTTTGCGCTCCCCTTGGGATGCCTTTCGCAGCTGCAGTGTGTCTGGAGCCCAGGGCTTCCTGGTTTTAAAAGTCCTAGGCCTAAGCCTAACAGTAACCCTAGGAAGGTAAATCAGCCGGGTATTAGGGTTCTTCCTAAGGGAAAAGCCGTGAAAGCAGCCATGTTGTGGCACTTCTGCACTCCCTTTGGGATGCCTTTGGCAGATGAAGTAAGCCTGGAACTCAGGGCTTCCTGGTTAAAGAAATCCAAGCCCTAGGCTGAACCCTAACCCTAACTCTAGGCAGATAAATCAGCCTAGGTATAGGGATGGTGCCAAGGAAAAAGCTGTGAAAGCTGCCATGTTGTTGCACTTTTGTACTCCCCTTGGGATGCCTTGAACAGCTGCAGTGTGCCTGGAGCTAAGGGCTTCCTAGTTTTAAAAATCCTAGCCCTAGGCCTAAGCCTAACAGTAACCCTGGGAAGGGAAATCAGCCTGGTGTTAGGCTTCTTGCCAAGGAAAAAGCCGTGAAAGCAGCCATGTTGTGGCACTTTTGCACTCCCTTTTGGATGCCTTTCACAGCTCCAGTGTGCCTGGAACTCAGGGCTTCCTGATTTTAAAAATCCTAGCCCTAGGCCGAACCTCAACCCTAAGACGAGAAAGGCAAATCAGCCAGGAATTAGGCATGTCCCCAAGGAAAAAGCTGTGGAGGCAGGCATGTTGTGGTACTTTTGCGCTCTTCTTGGCTAGTCCTTCGCAGCTGCTGTGTTCTTGGAACTCAGGGCTTTCTGGTTAATAGAACCCTTACCCTAGGCGTAACTCAAACCTTAACCCTAGGAAGGAAAATCAGCCTATGGTTCGGGATGCTCTCATGGAAATATCAGTGGTGGCAGCCAAGTTGCGTCACTTTTGCGCTCCCCTTGGGATGCCTTTCGCAGCTGCAGTGTGCCTGGAGCCCAGGGCTTCCTGGTTTTAAAAGTCCTAGGCCTAAGCCTAACAGTAACCCTAGGAAGGTAAATCAGCCGGGTATTAGGGTTCTTCCTAAGGGAAAAGCCGTGAAAGCAGCCATGTTGTGGCACTTCTGCACTCCCTTTGGGATGCCTTTGGCAGATGAAGTAAGCCTGGAACTCAGGGCTTCCTGGTTAAAGAAATCCAAGCCCTAGGCTGAACCCTAACCCTAACTCTAGGCAGATAAATCAGCCTAGGTATAGGGATGGTGCCAAGGAAAAAGCTGTGAAAGCTGCCATGTTGTTGCACTTTTGTACTCCCCTTGGGATGCCTTGAACAGCTGCAGTGTGCCTGGAGCTAAGGGCTTCCTAGTTTTAAAAATCCTAGCCCTAGGCCTAAGCCTAACAGTAACCCTGGGAAGGGAAATCAGCCTGGTGTTAGGCTTCTTGCCAAGGAAAAAGCCGTGAAAGCAGCCATGTTGTGGCACTTTTGCACTCCCTTTTGGATGCCTTTCACAGCTCCAGTGTGCCTGGAACTCAGGGCTTCCTGATTTTAAAAATCCTAGCCCTAGGCCGAACCCCAACCCTAAGACGAGAAAGGCAAATCAGCCAGGAATTAGGCATGTCCCCAAGGAAAAAGCTGTGGAGGCAGGCATGTTGTGGTACTTTTGCGCTCTTCTTGGCTAGTCCTTCGCAGCTGCTGTGTTCTTGGAACTCAGGGCTTTCTGGTTAATAGAACCCTTACCCTAGGCGTAACTCAAACCTTAAGCCTAGGAAGGAAAATCAGCCTATGGTTCGGGATGCTCTCATGGAAATATCAGTGGTGGCAGCCAAGCTGCGTCACTTTTGCGCTCCCCTTGGGATGCCTTTCGCAGCTGCAGTGTGCCTGGAGCCCAGGGCTTCCTGGTTTTAAAAGTCCTAGGCCTAAGCCTAACAGTAACCCTAGGAAGGTAAATCAGCCGGGTATTAGGGTTCTTCCTAAGGGAAAAGCCGTGAAAGCAGCCATGTTGTGGCACTTCTGCACTCCCTTTGGGATGCCTTTGGCAGATGAAGTAAGCCTGGAACTCAGGGCTTCCTGGTTAAAGAAATCCAAGCCCTAGGCTGAACCCTAACCCTAACTCTAGGCAGATAAATCAGCCTAGGTATAGGGATGGTGCCAAGGAAAAAGCTGTGAAAGCTGCCATGTTGTTGCACTTTTGTACTCCCCTTGGGATGCCTTGAACAGCTGCAGTGTGCCTGGAGCTAAGGGCTTCCTAGTTTTAAAAATCCTAGCCCTAGGCCTAAGCCTAACAGTAACCCTGGGAAGGGAAATCAGCCTGGTGTTAGGCTTCTTGCCAAGGAAAAAGCCGTGAAAGCAGCCATGTTGTGGCACTTTTGCACTCCCTTTTGGATGCCTTTCACAGCTCCAGTGTGCCTGGAACTCAGGGCTTCCTGATTTTAAAAATCCTAGCCCTAGGCCGAACCTCAACCCTAAGACGAGAAAGGCAAATCAGCCAGGAATTAGGCATGTCCCCAAGGAAAAAGCTGTGGAGGCAGGCATGTTGTGGTACTTTTGCGCTCTTCTTGGCTAGTCCTTCGCAGCTGCTGTGTTCTTGGAACTCAGGGCTTTCTGGTTAATAGAACCCTTACCCTAGGCGTAACTCAAACCTTAACCCTAGGAAGGAAAATCAGCCTATGGTTCGGGATGCTCTCATGGAAATATCAGTGGTGGCAGCCAAGTTGAGTCACTTTTGCGCTCCCCTTGGGATGCCTTTCGCAGCTGCAGTGTGTCTGGAGCCCAGGGCTTCCTGGTTTTAAAAGTCCTAGGCCTAAGCCTAACAGTAACCCTAGGAAGGTAAATCAGCCGGGTATTAGGGTTCTTCCTAAGGGAAAAGCCGTGAAAGCAGCCATGTTGTGGCACTTCTGCACTCCCTTTGGGATGCCTTTGGCAGATGAAGTAAGCCTGGAACTCAGGGCTTCCTGGTTAAAGAAATCCAAGCCCTAGGCTGAACCCTAACCCTAACTCTAGGCAGATAAATCAGCCTAGGTATAGGGATGGTGCCAAGGAAAAAGCTGTGAAAGCTGCCATGTTGTTGCACTTTTGTACTCCCCTTGGGATGCCTTGAACAGCTGCAGTGTGCCTGGAGCTAAGGGCTTCCTAGTTTTAAAAATCCTAGCCCTAGGCCTAAGCCTAACAGTAACCCTGGGAAGGGAAATCAGCCTGGTGTTAGGCTTCTTGCCAAGGAAAAAGCCGTGAAAGCAGCCATGTTGTGGCACTTTTGCACTCCCTTTTGGATGCCTTTCACAGCTCCAGTGTGCCTGGAACTCAGGGCTTCCTGATTTTAAAAATCCTAGCCCTAGGCCGAACCCCAACCCTAAGACGAGAAAGGCAAATCAGCCAGGAATTAGGCATGTCCCCAAGGAAAAAGCTGTGGAGGCAGGCATGTTGTGGTACTTTTGCGCTCTTCTTGGCTAGTCCTTCGCAGCTGCTGTGTTCTTGGAACTCAGGGCTTTCTGGTTAATAGAACCCTTACCCTAGGCGTAACTCAAACCTTAACCCTAGGAAGGAAAATCAGCCTATGGTTCGGGATGCTCTCATGGAAATATCAGTGGTGGCAGCCAAGTTGCGTCACTTTTGCGCTCCCCTTGGGATGCCTTTCGCAGCTGCAGTGTGCCTGGAGCCCAGGGCTTCCTGGTTTTAAAAGTCCTAGGCCTAAGCCTAACAGTAACCCTAGGAAGGTAAATCAGCCGGGTATTAGGGTTCTTCCTAAGGGAAAAGCCGTGAAAGCAGCCATGTTGTGGCACTTCTGCACTCCCTTTGGGATGCCTTTGGCAGATGAAGTAAGCCTGGAACTCAGGGCTTCCTGGTTAAAGAAATCCAAGCCCTAGGCTGAACCCTAACCCTAACTCTAGGCAGATAAATCAGCCTAGGTATAGGGATGGTGCCAAGGAAAAAGCTGTGAAAGCTGCCATGTTGTTGCACTTTTGTACTCCCCTTGGGATGCCTTGAACAGCTGCAGTGTGCCTGGAGCTAAGGGCTTCCTAGTTTTAAAAATCCTAGCCCTAGGCCTAAGCCTAACAGTAACCCTGGAAAGGGAAATCAGCCTGGTGTTAGGCTTCTTGCCAAGGAAAAAGCCGTGAAAGCAGCCATGTTGTGGCACTTTTGCACTCCCTTTTGGATGCCTTTCACAGCTGCAGTGTGCCTGGAACTCAGGGCTTCCTGATTTTAAAAATCCTAGCCCTAGGCCGAACCTCAACCCTAAGACGAGAAAGGCAAATCAGCCAGGAATTAGGCATGTCCCCAAGGAAAAAGCTGTGGAGGCAGGCATGTTGTGCTACTTTTGCGCTCTTCTTGGCTAGTCCTTCGCAGCTGCTGTGTTCTTGGAACTCAGGGCTTTCTGGTTAATAGAACCCTTACCCTAGGCGTAACTCAAACCTTAAGCCTAGGAAGGAAAATCAGCCTATGGTTCGGGATGCTCTCATGGAAATATCAGTGGTGGCAGCCAAGTTGCGTCACTTTTGCGCTCCCCTTGGGATGCCTTTCGCAGCTGCAGTGTGCCTGGAGCCCAGGGCTTCCTGGTTTTAAAAGTCCTAGGCCTAAGCCTAACAGTAACCCTAGGAAGGTAAATCAGCCGGGTATTAGGGTTCTTCCTAAGGGAAAAGCCGTGAAAGCAGCCATGTTGTGGCACTTCTGCACTCCCTTTGGGATGCCTTTGGCAGATGAAGTAAGCCTGGAACTCAGGGCTTCCTGGTTAAAGAAATCCAAGCCCTAGGCTGAACCCTAACCCTAACTCTAGGCAGATAAATCAGCCTAGGTATAGGGATGGTGCCAAGGAAAAAGCTGTGAAAGCTGCCATGTTGTTGCACTTTTGTACTCCCCTTGGGATGCCTTGAACAGCTGCAGTGTGCCTGGAGCTAAGGGCTTCCTAGTTTTAAAAATCCTAGCCCTAGGCCTAAGCCTAACAGTAACCCTGGGAAGGGAAATCAGCCTGGTGTTAGGCTTCTTGCCAAGGAAAAAGCCGTGAAAGCAGCCATGTTGTGGCACTTTTGCACTCCCTTTTGGATGCCTTTCACAGCTCCAGTGTGCCTGGAACTCAGGGCTTCCTGATTTTAAAAATCCTAGCCCTAGGCCGAACCTCAACCCTAAGACGAGAAAGGCAAATCAGCCAGGAATTAGGCATGTCCCCAAGGAAAAAGCTGTGGAGGCAGGCATGTTGTGGTACTTTTGCGCTCTTCTTGGCTAGTCCTTCGCAGCTGCTGTGTTCTTGGAACTCAGGGCTTTCTGGTTAATAGAACCCTTACCCTAGGCGTAACTCAAACCTTAAGCCTAGGAAGGAAAATCAGCCTATGGTTCGGGATGCTCTCATGGAAATATCAGTGGTGGCAGCCAAGTTGCGTCACTTTTGCGCTCCCCTTGGGATGCCTTTCGCAGCTGCAGTGTGCCTGGAGCCCAGGGCTTCCTGGTTTTAAAAGTCCTAGGCCTAAGCCTAACAGTAACCCTAGGAAGGTAAATCAGCCGGGTATTAGGGTTCTTCCTAAGGGAAAAGCCGTGAAAGCAGCCATGTTGTGGCACTTCTGCACTCCCTTTGGGATGCCTTTGGCAGATGAAGTAAGCCTGGAACTCAGGGCTTCCTGGTTAAAGAAATCCAAGCCCTAGGCTGAACCCTAACCCTAACTCTAGGCAGATAAATCAGCCTAGGTATAGGGATGGTGCCAAGGAAAAAGCTGTGAAAGCTGCCATGTTGTTGCACTTTTGTACTCCCCTTGGGATGCCTTGAACAGCTGCAGTGTGCCTGGAGCTAAGGGCTTCCTAGTTTTAAAAATCCTAGCCCTAGGCCTAAGCCTAACAGTAACCCTGGGAAGGGAAATCAGCCTGGTGTTAGGCTTCTTGCCAAGGAAAAAGCCGTGAAAGCAGCCATGTTGTGGCACTTTTGCACTCCCTTTTGGATGCCTTTCACAGCTCCAGTGTGCCTGGAACTCAGGGCTTCCTGATTTTAAAAATCCTAGCCCTAGGCCGAACCTCAACCCTAAGACGAGAAAGGCAAATCAGCCAGGAATTAGGCATGTCCCCAAGGAAAAAGCTGTGGAGGCAGGCATGTTGTGGTACTTTTGCGCTCTTCTTGGCTAGTCCTTCGCAGCTGCTGTGTTCTTGGAACTCAGGGCTTTCTGGTTAATAGAACCCTTACCCTAGGCGTAACTCAAACCTTAAGCCTAGGAAGGAAAATCAGCCTATGGTTCGGGATGCTCTCATGGAAATATCAGTGGTGGCAGCCAAGTTGCGTCACTTTTGCGCTCCCCTTGGGATGCCTTTCGCAGCTGCAGTGTGCCTGGAGCCCAGGGCTTCCTGGTTTTAAAAGTCCTAGGCCTAAGCCTAACAGTAACCCTAGGAAGGTAAATCAGCCGGGTATTAGGGTTCTTCCTAAGGGAAAAGCCGTGAAAGCAGCCATGTTGTGGCACTTCTGCACTCCCTTTGGGATGCCTTTGGCAGATGAAGTAAGCCTGGAACTCAGGGCTTCCTGGTTAAAGAAATCCAAGCCCTAGGCTGAACCCTAACCCTAACTCTAGGCAGATAAATCAGCCTAGGTATAGGGATGGTGCCAAGGAAAAAGCTGTGAAAGCTGCCATGTTGTTGCACTTTTGTACTCCCCTTGGGATGCCTTGAACAGCTGCAGTGTGCCTGGAGCTAAGGGCTTCCTAGTTTTAAAAATCCTAGCCCTAGGCCTAAGCCTAACAGTAACCCTGGGAAGGGAAATCAGCCTGGTGTTAGGCTTCTTGCCAAGGAAAAAGCCGTGAAAGCAGCCATGTTGTGGCACTTTTGCACTCCCTTTTGGATGCCTTTCACAGCTCCAGTGTGCCTGGAACTCAGGGCTTCCTGATTTTAAAAATCCTAGCCCTAGGCCGAACCTCAACCCTAAGACGAGAAAGGCAAATCAGCCAGGAATTAGGCATGTCCCCAAGGAAAAAGCTGTGGAGGCAGGCATGTTGTGGTACTTTTGCGCTCTTCTTGGCTAGTCCTTCGCAGCTGCTGTGTTCTTGGAACTCAGGGCTTTCTGGTTAATAGAACCCTTACCCTAGGCGTAACTCAAACCTTAACCCTAGGAAGGAAAATCAGCCTATGGTTCGGGATGCTCTCATGGAAATATCAGTGGTGGCAGCCAAGTTGCGTCACTTTTGCGCTCCCCTTGGGATGCCTTTCGCAGCTGCAGTGTGCCTGGAGCCCAGGGCTTCCTGGTTTTAAAAGTCCTAGGCCTAAGCCTAACAGTAACCCTAGGAAGGTAAATCAGCCGGGTATTAGGGTTCTTCCTAAGGGAAAAGCCGTGAAAGCAGCCATGTTGTGGCACTTCTGCACTCCCTTTGGGATGCCTTTGGCAGATGAAGTAAGCCTGGAACTCAGGGCTTCCTGGTTAAAGAAATCCAAGCCCTAGGCTGAACCCTAACCCTAACTCTAGGCAGATAAATCAGCCTAGGTATAGGGATGGTGCCAAGGAAAAAGCTGTGAAAGCTGCCATGTTGTTGCACTTTTGTACTCCCCTTGGGATGCCTTGAACAGCTGCAGTGTGCCTGGAGCTAAGGGCTTCCTAGTTTTAAAAATCCTAGCCCTAGGCCTAAGCCTAACAGTAACCCTGGGAAGGGAAATCAGCCTGGTGTTAGGCTTCTTGCCAAGGAAAAAGCCGTGAAAGCAGCCATGTTGTGGCACTTTTGCACTCCCTTTTGGATGCCTTTCACAGCTCCAGTGTGCCTGGAACTCAGGGCTTCCTGATTTTAAAAATCCTAGCCCTAGGCCGAACCTCAACCCTAAGACGAGAAAGGCAAATCAGCCAGGAATTAGGCATGTCCCCAAGGAAAAAGCTGTGGAGGCAGGCATGTTGTGGTACTTTTGCGCTCTTCTTGGCTAGTCCTTCGCAGCTGCTGTGTTCTTGGAACTCAGGGCTTTCTGGTTAATAGAACCCTTACCCTAGGCGTAACTCAAACCTTAAGCCTAGGAAGGAAAATCAGCCTATGGTTCGGGATGCTCTCATGGAAATATCAGTGGTGGCAGCCAAGTTGCGTCACTTTTGCGCTCCCCTTGGGATGCCTTTCGCAGCTGCAGTGTGCCTGGAGCCCAGGGCTTCCTGGTTTTAAAAGTCCTAGGCCTAAGCCTAACAGTAACCCTAGGAAGGTAAATCAGCCGGGTATTAGGGTTCTTCCTAAGGGAAAAGCCGTGAAAGCAGCCATGTTGTGGCACTTCTGCACTCCCTTTGGGATGCCTTTGGCAGATGAAGTAAGCCTGGAACTCAGGGCTTCCTGGTTAAAGAAATCCAAGCCCTAGGCTGAACCCTAACCCTAACTCTAGGCAGATAAATCAGCCTAGGTATAGGGATGGTGCCAAGGAAAAAGCTGTGAAAGCTGCCATGTTGTTGCACTTTTGTACTCCCCTTGGGATGCCTTGAACAGCTGCAGTGTGCCTGGAGCTAAGGGCTTCCTAGTTTTAAAAATCCTAGCCCTAGGCCTAAGCCTAACAGTAACCCTGGGAAGGGAAATCAGCCTGGTGTTAGGCTTCTTGCCAAGGAAAAAGCCGTGAAAGCAGCCATGTTGTGGCACTTTTGCACTCCCTTTTGGATGCCTTTCACAGCTCCAGTGTGCCTGGAACTCAGGGCTTCCTGATTTTAAAAATCCTAGCCCTAGGCCGAACCTCAACCCTAAGACGAGAAAGGCAAATCAGCCAGGAATTAGGCATGTCCCCAAGGAAAAAGCTGTGGAGGCAGGCATGTTGTGGTACTTTTGCGCTCTTCTTGGCTAGTCCTTCGCAGCTGCTGTGTTCTTGGAACTCAGGGCTTTCTGGTTAATAGAACCCTTACCCTAGGCGTAACTCAAACCTTAACCCTAGGAAGGAAAATCAGCCTATGGTTCGGGATGCTCTCATGGAAATATCAGTGGTGGCAGCCAAGTTGCGTCACTTTTGCGCTCCCCTTGGGATGCCTTTCGCAGCTGCAGTGTGCCTGGAGCCCAGGGCTTCCTGGTTTTAAAAGTCCTAGGCCTAAGCCTAACAGTAACCCTAGGAAGGTAAATCAGCCGGGTATTAGGGTTCTTCCTAAGGGAAAAGCCGTGAAAGCAGCCATGTTGTGGCACTTCTGCACTCCCTTTGGGATGCCTTTGGCAGATGAAGTAAGCCTGGAACTCAGGGCTTCCTGGTTAAAGAAATCCAAGCCCTAGGCTGAACCCTAACCCTAACTCTAGGCAGATAAATCAGCCTAGGTATAGGGATGGTGCCAAGGAAAAAGCTGTGAAAGCTGCCATGTTGTTGCACTTTTGTACTCCCCTTGGGATGCCTTGAACAGCTGCAGTGTGCCTGGAGCTAAGGGCTTCCTAGTTTTAAAAATCCTAGCCCTAGGCCTAAGCCTAACAGTAACCCTGGGAAGGGAAATCAGCCTGGTGTTAGGCTTCTTGCCAAGGAAAAAGCCGTGAAAGCAGCCATGTTGTGGCACTTTTGCACTCCCTTTTGGATGCCTTTCACAGCTCCAGTGTGCCTGGAACTCAGGGCTTCCTGATTTTAAAAATCCTAGCCCTAGGCCGAACCTCAACCCTAAGACGAGAAAGGCAAATCAGCCAGGAATTAGGCATGTCCCCAAGGAAAAAGCTGTGGAGGCAGGCATGTTGTGGTACTTTTGCGCTCTTCTTGGCTAGTCCTTCGCAGCTGCTGTGTTCTTGGAACTCAGGGCTTTCTGGTTAATAGAACCCTTACCCTAGGCGTAACTCAAACCTTAACCCTAGGAAGGAAAATCAGCCTATGGTTCGGGATGATCTCATGGAAATATCAGTGGTGGCAGCCAAGTTGCGTCACTTTTGCGCTCCCCTTGGGATGCCTTTCGCAGCTGCAGTGTGCCTGGAGCCCAGGGCTTCCTGGTTTTAAAAGTCCTAGGCCTAAGCCTAACAGTAACCCTAGGAAGGTAAATCAGCCGGGTATTAGGGTTCTTCCTAAGGGAAAAGCCGTGAAAGCAGCCATGTTGTGGCACTTCTGCACTCCCTTTGGGATGCCTTTGGCAGATGAAGTAAGCCTGGAACTCAGGGCTTCCTGGTTAAAGAAATCCAAGCCCTAGGCTGAACCCTGACCCTAACCCTAGGCAGATAAATCAGCCTAGGTATAGGGATGGTGCCAAGGAAAAAGCTGTGAAAGCTGCCATGTTGTTGCACTTTTGTACTCCCCTTGGGATGCCTTGAACAGCTGCAGTGTGCCTGGAGCTAAGGGCTTCCTAGTTTTAAAAATCCTAGCCCTAGGCCTAAGCCTAACAGTAACCCTGGGAAGGGAAATCAGCCTGGTGTTAGGCTTCTTGCCAAGGAAAAAGCCGTGAAAGCAGCCATGTTGTGGCACTTTTGCACTCCCTTTTGGATGCCTTTCACAGCTGCAGTGTGCCTGGAACTCAGGGCTTCCTGATTTTAAAAATCCTAGCCCTAGGCCGAACCCCAGCCCTAAGACGAGAAAGGCAAATCAGCCAGGAATTAGGCATGTCCCCAAGGAAAAAGCTGTGGAGGCAGGCATGTTGTGGTACTTTTGCGCTCTTCTTGGCTAGTCCTTCGCAGCTGCTGTGTTCTTGGAACTCAGGGCTTTCTGGTTAATAGAACCCTTACCCTAGGCGTAACTCAAACCTTAACCCTAGGAAGGAAAATCAGCCTATGGTTCGGGATGCTCTCATGGAAATATCAGTGGTGGCAGCCAAGTTGCGTCACTTTTGCGCTCCCCTTGGGATGCCTTTCGCAGCTGCAGTGTGCCTGGAGCCCAGGGCTTCCTGGTTTTAAAAGTCCTAGGCCTAAGCCTAACAGTAACCCTAGGAAGGTAAATCAGCCGGGTATTAGGGTTCTTCCTAAGGGAAAAGCCGTGAAAGCAGCCATGTTGTGGCACTTCTGCACTCCCTTTGGGATGCCTTTGGCAGATGAAGTAAGCCTGGAACTCAGGGCTTCCTGGTTAAAGAAATCCAAGCCCTAGGCTGAACCCTAACCCTAACCCTAGGCAGATAAATCAGCCTAGGTATAGGGATGGTGCCAAGGAAAAAGCTGTGAAAGCTGCCATGTTGTTGCACTTTTGTACTCCCCTTGGGATGCCTTGAACAGCTGCAGTGTGCCTGGAGCTAAGGGCTTCCTAGTTTTAAAAATCCTAGCCCTAGGCCTAAGCCTAACAGTAACCCTGGGAAGGGAAATCAGCCTGGTGTTAGGCTTCTTGCCAAGGAAAAAGCCGTGAAAGCAGCCATGTTGTGGCACTTTTGCACTCCCTTTTGGATGCCTTTCACAGCTCCAGTGTGCCTGGAACTCAGGGCTTCCTGATTTTAAAAATCCTAGCCCTAGGCCGAACCCCAACCCTAAGACGAGAAAGGCAAATCAGCCAGGAATTAGGCATGTCCCCAAGGAAAAAGCTGTGGAGGCAGGCATGTTGTGGTACTTTTGCGCTCTTCTTGGCTAGTCCTTCGCAGCTGCTGTGTTCTTGGAACTCAGGGCTTTCTGGTTAATAGAACCCTTACCCTAGGCGTAACTCAAACCTTAACCCTAGGAAGGAAAATCAGCCTATGGTTCGGGATGCTCTCATGGAAATATCAGTGGTGGCAGCCAAGTTGCGTAACTTTTGCGCTCCCCTTGGGATGCCTTTCGCAGCTGCAGTGTGCCTGGAGCCCAGGGCTTCCTGGTTTTAAAAGTCCTAGGCCTAAGCCTAACAGTAACCCTAGGAAGGTAAATCAGCCGGGTATTAGGGTTCTTCCTAAGGGAAAAGCCGTGAAAGCAGCCATGTTGTGGCACTTCTGCACTCCCTTTGGGATGCCTTTGGCAGATGAAGTAAGCCTGGAACTCAGGGCTTCCTGGTTAAAGAAATCCAAGCCCTAGGCTGAACCCTAACCCTAACCCTAGGCAGATAAATCAGCCTAGGTATAGGGATGGTGCCAAGGAAAAAGCTGTGAAAGCTGCCATGTTGTTGCACTTTTGTACTCCCCTTGGGATGCCTTGAACAGCTGCAGTGTGCCTGGAGCTAAGGGCTTCCTAGTTTTAAAAATCCTAGCCCTAGGCCTAAGCCTAACAGTAACCCTGGGAAGGGAAATCAGCCTGGTGTTAGGCTTCTTGCCAAGGAAAAAGCCGTGAAAGCAGCCATGTTGTGGCACTTTTGCACTCCCTTTTGGATGCCTTTCACAGCTCCAGTGTGCCTGGAACTCAGGGCTTCCTGATTTTAAAAATCCTAGCCCTAGGCCGAACCTCAACCCTAAGACGAGAAAGGCAAATCAGCCAGGAATTAGGCATGTCCCCAAGGAAAAAGCTGTGGAGGCAGGCATGTTGTGGTACTTTTGCACTCTTCTTGGCTAGTCCTTCGCAGCTGCTGTGTTCTTGGAACTCAGGGCTTTCTGGTTAATAGAACCCTTACCCTAGGCGTAACTCAAACCTTAACCCTAGGAAGGAAAATCAGCCTATGGTTCGGGATGCTCTCATGGAAATATCAGTGGTGGCAGCCAAGTTGCGTCACTTTTGCGCTCCCCTTGGGATGCCTTTCGCAGCTGCAGTGTGCCTGGAGCCCAGGGCTTCCTGGTTTTAAAAGTCCTAGGCCTAAGCCTAACAGTAACCCTAGGAAGGTAAATCAGCCGGGTATTAGGGTTCTTCCTAAGGGAAAAGCCGTGAAAGCAGCCATGTTGTGGCACTTCTGCACTCCCTTTGGGATGCCTTTGGCAGATGAAGTAAGCCTGGAACTCAGGGCTTCCTGGTTAAAGAAATCCAAGCCCTAGGCTGAACCCTAACCCTAACTCTAGGCAGATAAATCAGCCTAGGTATAGGGATGGTGCCAAGGAAAAAGCTGTGAAAGCTGCCATGTTGTTGCACTTTTGTACTCCCCTTGGGATGCCTTGAACAGCTGCAGTGTGCCTGGAGCTAAGGGCTTCCTAGTTTTAAAAATCCTAGCCCTAGGCCTAAGCCTAACAGTAACCCTGGGAAGGGAAATCAGCCTGGTGTTAGGCTTCTTGCCAAGGAAAAAGCCGTGAAAGCAGCCATGTTGTGGCACTTTTGCACTCCCTTTTGGATGCCTTTCACAGCTCCAGTGTGCCTGGAACTCAGGGCTTCCTGATTTTAAAAATCCTAGCCCTAGGCCGAACCCCAACCCTAAGACGAGAAAGGCAAATCAGCCAGGAATTAGGCATGTCCCCAAGGAAAAAGCTGTGGAGGCAGGCATGTTGTGGTACTTTTGCGCTCTTCTTGGCTAGTCCTTCGCAGCTGCTGTGTTCTTGGAACTCAGGGCTTTCTGGTTAATAGAACCCTTACCCTAGGCGTAACTCAAACCTTAAGCCTAGGAAGGAAAATCAGCCTATGGTTCGGGATGCTCTCATGGAAATATCAGTGGTGGCAGCCAAGTTGCGTCACTTTTGCGCTCCCCCTGGGATGCCTTTCGCAGCTGCAGTGTGCCTGGAGCCCAGGGCTTCCTGGTTTTAAAAGTCCTAGGCCTAAGCCTAACAGTAACCCTAGGAAGGTAAATCAGCCGGGTATTAGGGTTCTTCCTAAGGGAAAAGCCGTGAAAGCAGCCATGTTGTGGCACTTCTGCACTCCCTTTGGGATGCCTTTGGCAGATGAAGTAAGCCTGGAACTCAGGGCTTCCTGGTTAAAGAAATCCAAGCCCTAGGCTGAACCCTAACCCTAACCCTAACCCTAGGCAGATAAATCAGCCTAGGTATAGGGATGGTGCCAAGGAAAAAGCTGTGAAAGCTGCCATGTTGTTGCACTTTTGTACTCCCCTTGGGATGCCTTGAACAGCTGCAGTGTGCCTGGAGCTAAGGGCTTCCTAGTTTTAAAAATCCTAGCCCTAGGCCTAAGCCTAACAGTAACCCTGGGAAGGGAAATCAGCCTGGTGTTAGGCTTCTTGCCAAGGAAAAAGCCGTGAAAGCAGCCATGTTGTGGCACTTTTGCACTCCCTTTTGGATGCCTTTCACAGCTGCAGTGTGCCTGGAACTCAGGGCTTCCTGATTTTAAAAATCCTAGCCCTAGGCCGAACCTCAACCCTAAGACGAGAAAGGCAAATCAGCCAGGAATTAGGCATGTCCCCAAGGAAAAAGCTGTGGAGGCAGGCATGTTGTGGTACTTTTGCACTCTTCTTGGGTAGTCCTTCGCAGCTGCTGTGTTCTTGGAACTCAGGGCTTTCTGGTTAATAGAACCCTTACCCTAGGCGTAACTCAAACCTTAACCCTAGGAAGGAAAATCAGCCTATGGTTCGGGATGCTCTCATGGAAATATCAGTGGTGGCAGGCAGTTGCGTCACTTTTGCGCTCCCCCTGGGATGCCTTTCGCAGCTGCAATGTGCCTGGAGCCCAGGGCTTCCTGGTTTTAAAAGTCCTAGGCCTAAGCCTAACAGTAACCCTAGGAAGGTAAATCAGCCGGGTATTAGGGTTCTTCCTAAGGGAAAAGCCGTGAAAGCAGCCATGTTGTGGCACTTCTGCACTCCCTTTGGGATGCCTTTGGCAGATGAAGTAAGCCTGGAACTCAGGGCTTCCTGGTTAAAGAAATCCAAGCCCTAGGCTGAACCCTAACCCTAACCCTAGGCAGATAAATCGGCCTAGGTATAGGGATGGTGCCAAGGAAAAAGCTGTGAAAGCTGCCATGTTGTTGCACTTTTGTACTCCCCTTGGGATGCCTTGAACAGCTGCAGTGTGCCTGGAGCTAAGGGCTTCCTAGTTTTAAAAATCCTAGCCCTAGGCCTAAGCCTAACAGTAACCCTGGGAAGGGAAATCAGCCTGGTGTTAGGCTTCTTGCCAAGGAAAAAGCCGTGAAAGCAGCCATGTTGTGGCACTTTTGCACTCCCTTTTGGATGCCTTTCACAGCTCCAGTGTGCCTGGAACTCAGGGCTTCCTGATTCTAAAAATCCTAGCCCTAGGCCGAACCTCAACCCTAAGACGAGAAAGGCAAATCAGCCAGGAATTAGGCATGTCCCCAAGGAAAAAGCTGTGGAGGCAGGCATGTTGTGGTACTTTTGCGCTCTTCTTGGCTAGTCCTTCGCAGCTGCTGTGTTCTTGGAACTCAGGGCTTTCTGGTTAATAGAACCCTTACCCTAGGCGTAACTCAAACCTTAAGCCTAGGAAGGAAAATCAGCCTATGGTTCGGGATGCTCTCATGGAAATATCAGTGGTGGCAGCCAAGTTGCGTCACTTTTGCGCTCCCCTTGGGATGCCTTTCGCAGCTGCAGTGTGCCTGGAGCCCAGGGCTTCCTGGTTTTAAAAGTCCTAGGCCTAAGCCTAACAGTAACCCTAGGAAGGTAAATCAGCCGGGTATTAGGGTTCTTCCTAAGGGAAAAGCCGTGAAAGCAGCCATGTTGTGGCACTTCTGCACTCCCTTTGGGATGCCTTTGGCAGATGAAGTAAGCCTGGAACTCAGGGCTTCCTGGTTAAAGAAATCCAAGCCCTAGGCTGAACCCTAACCCTAACTCTAGGCAGATAAATCAGCCTAGGTATAGGGATGGTGCCAAGGAAAAAGCTGTGAAAGCTGCCATGTTGTTGCACTTTTGTACTCCCCTTGGGATGCCTTGAACAGCTGCAGTGTGCCTGGAGCTAAGGGCTTCCTAGTTTTAAAAATCCTAGCCCTAGGCCTAAGCCTAACAATAACCCTGGGAAGGGAAATCAGCCTGGTGTTAGGCTTCTTGCCAAGGAAAAAGCCGTGAAAGCAGCCATGTTGTGGCACTTTTGCACTCCCTTTTGGATGCCTTTCACAGCTGCAGTGTGCCTGGAACTCAGGGCTTCCTGATTTTAAAAATCCTAGCCCTAGGCCGAACCTCAACCCTAAGACGAGAAAGGCAAATCAGCCAGGAATTAGGCATGTCCCCAAGGAAAAAGCTGTGGAGGCAGGCATGTTGTGGTACTTTTGCACTCTTCTTGGCTAGTCCTTCGCAGCTGCTGTGTTCTTGGAACTCAGGGCTTTCTGGTTAATAGAACCCTTACCCTAGGCGTAACTCAAACCTTAACCCTAGGAAGGAAAATCAGCCTATGGTTCGGGATGCTCTCATGGAAATATCAGTGGTGGCAGCCAAGTTGCGTCACTTTTGCGCTCCCCTTGGGATGCCTTTCGCAGCTGCAGTGTGCCTGGAGCCCAGGGCTTCCTGGTTTTAAAAGTCCTAGGCCTAAGCCTAACAGTAACCCTAGGAAGGTAAATCAGCCGGGTATTAGGGTTCTTCCTAAGGGAAAAGCCGTGAAAGCAGCCATGTTGTGGCACTTCTGCACTCCCTTTGGGATGCCTTTGGCAGATGAAGTAAGCCTGGAACTCAGGGCTTCCTGGTTAAAGAAATCCAAGCCCTAGGCTGAACCCTAACCCTAACCCTAACCCTAGGCAGATAAATCAGCCTAGGTATAGGGATGGTGCCAAGGAAAAAGCTGTGAAAGCTGCCATGTTGTTGCACTTTTGTACTCCCCTTGGGATGCCTTGAACAGCTGCAGTGTGCCTGGAGCTAAGGGCTTCCTAGTTTTAAAAATCCTAGCCCTAGGCCTAAGCCTAACAGTAACCCTGGGAAGGGAAATCAGCCTGGTGTTAGGCTTCTTGCCAAGGAAAAAGCCGTGAAAGCAGCCATGTTGTGGCACTTTTGCACTCCCTTTTGGATGCCTTTCACAGCTCCAGTGTGCCTGGAACTCAGGGCTTCCTGATTTTAAAAATCCTAGCCCTAGGCCGAACCCCAACCCTAAGACGAGAAAGGCAAATCAGCCAGGAATTAGGCATGTCCCCAAGGAAAAAGCTGTGGAGGCAGGCATGTTGTGGTACTTTTGCGCTCTTCTTGGCTAGTCCTTCGCAGCTGCTGTGTTCTTGGAACTCAGGGCTTTCTGGTTAATAGAACCCTTACCCTAGGCGTAACTCAAACCTTAACCCTAGGAAGGAAAATCAGCCTATGGTTCGGGATGCTCTCATGGAAATATCAGTGGTGGCAGCCAAGTTGCGTCACTTTTGCGCTCCCCTTGGGATGCCTTTCGCAGCTGCAGTGTGCCTGGAGCCCAGGGCTTCCTGGTTTTAAAAGTCCTAGGCCTAAGCCTAACAGTAACCCTAGGAAGGTAAATCAGCCGGGTATTAGGGTTCTTCCTAAGGGAAAAGCCGTGAAAGCAGCCATGTTGTGGCACTTCTGCACTCCCTTTGGGATGCCTTTGGCAGATGAAGTAAGCCTGGAACTCAGGGCTTCCTGGTTAAAGAAATCCAAGCCCTAGGCTGAACCCTAACCCTAACCCTAGGCAGATAAATCGGCCTAGGTATAGGGATGGTGCCAAGGAAAAAGCTGTGAAAGCTGCCATGTTGTTGCACTTTTGTACTCCCCTTGGGATGCCTTGAACAGCTGCAGTGTGCCTGGAGCTAAGGGCTTCCTAGTTTTAAAAATCCTAGCCCTAGGCCTAAGCCTAACAGTAACCCTGGGAAGGGAAATCAGCCTGGTGTTAGGCTTCTTGCCAAGGAAAAAGCCGTGAAAGCAGCCATGTTGTGGCACTTTTGCACTCCCTTTTGGATGCCTTTCACAGCTCCAGTGTGCCTGGAACTCAGGGCTTCCTGATTCTAAAAATCCTAGCCCTAGGCCGAACCTCAACCCTAAGACGAGAAAGGCAAATCAGCCAGGAATTAGGCATGTCCCCAAGGAAAAAGCTGTGGAGGCAGGCATGTTGTGGTACTTTTGCGCTCTTCTTGGCTAGTCCTTCGCAGCTGCTGTGTTCTTGGAACTCAGGGCTTTCTGGTTAATAGAACCCTTACCCTAGGCGTAACTCAAACCTTAACCCTAGGAAGGAAAATCAGCCTATGGTTCGGGATGCTCTCATGGAAATATCAGTGGTGGCAGCCAAGTTGCGTCACTTTTGCGCTCCCCTTGGGATGCCTTTCGCAGCTGCAGTGTGCCTGGAGCCCAGGGCTTCCTGGTTTTAAAAGTCCTAGGCCTAAGCCTAACAGTAACCCTAGGAAGGTAAATCAGCCGGGTATTAGGGTTCTTCCTAAGGGAAAAGCCGTGAAAGCAGCCATGTTGTGGCACTTCTGCACTCCCTTTGGGATGCCTTTGGCAGATGAAGTAAGCCTGGAACTCAGGGCTTCCTGGTTAAAGAAATCCAAGCCCTAGGCTGAACCCTAACCCTAACTCTAGGCAGATAAATCAGCCTAGGTATAGGGATGGTGCCAAGGAAAAAGCTGTGAAAGCTGCCATGTTGTTGCACTTTTGTACTCCCCTTGGGATGCCTTGAACAGCTGCAGTGTGCCTGGAGCTAAGGGCTTCCTAGTTTTAAAAATCCTAGCCCTAGGCCTAAGCCTAACAGTAACCCTGGGAAGGGAAATCAGCCTGGTGTTAATCTTCTTGCCAAGGAAAAAGCCGTGAAAGCAGCCATGTTGTGGCACTTTTGCACTCCCTTTTGGATGCCTTTCACAGCTCCAGTGTGCCTGGAACTCAGGGCTTCCTGATTTTAAAAATCCTAGCCCTAGGCCGAACCTCAACCCTAAGACGAGAAAGGCAAATCAGCCAGGAATTAGGCATGTCCCCAAGGAAAAAGCTGTGGAGGCAGGCATGTTGTGGTACTTTTGCACTCTTCTTGGCTAGTCCTTCGCAGCTGCTGTGTTCTTGGAACTCAGGGCTTTCTGGTTAATAGAACCCTTACCCTAGGCGTAACTCAAACCTTAAGCCTAGGAAGGAAAATCAGCCTATGGTTCGGGATGCTCTCATGGAAATATCAGTGGTGGCAGCCAAGTTGCGTCACTTTTGCGCTCCCCCTGGGATGCCTTTCGCAGCTGCAATGTGCCTGGAGCCCAGGGCTTCCTGGTTTTAAAAGTCCTAGGCCTAAGCCTAACAGTAACCCTAGGAAGGTAAATCAGCCGGGTATTAGGGTTCTTCCTAAGGGAAAAGCGGTGAAAGCAGCCATGTTGTGGCACTTCTGCACTCCCTTTGGGATGCCTTTGGCAGATGAAGTAAGCCTGGAACTCAGGGCTTCCTGGTTAAAGAAATCCAAGCCCTAGGCTGAACCCTAACCCTAACCCTAACCCTAGGCAGATAAATCAGCCTAGGTATAGGGATGGTGCCAAGGAAAAAGCTGTGAAAGCTGCCATGTTGTTGCACTTTTGTACTCCCCTTGGGATGCCTTGAACAGCTGCAGTGTGCCTGGAGCTAAGGGCTTCCTAGTTTTAAAAATCCTAGCCCTAGGCCTAAGCCTAACAGTAACCCTGGGAAGGGAAATCAGCCTGGTGTTAGGCTTCTTGCCAAGGAAAAAGCCGTGAAAGCAGCCATGTTGTGGCACTTTTGCACTCCCTTTTGGATGCCTTTCACAGCTCCAGTGTGCCTGGAACTCAGGGCTTCCTGATTCTAAAAATCCTAGCCCTAGGCCGAACCTCAACCCTAAGACGAGAAAGGCAAATCAGCCAGGAATTAGGCATGTCCCCAAGGAAAAAGCTGTGGAGGCAGGCATGTTGTGGTACTTTTGCGCTCTTCTTGGCTAGTCCTTCGCAGCTGCTGTGTTCTTGGAACTCAGGGCTTTCTGGTTAATAGAACCCTTACCCTAGGCGTAACTCAAACCTTAAGCCTAGGAAGGAAAATCAGCCTATGGTTCGGGATGCTCTCATGGAAATATCAGTGGTGGCAGCCAAGTTGCGTCACTTTTGCGCTCCCCTTGGGATGCCTTTCGCAGCTGCAGTGTGCCTGGAGCCCAGGGCTTCCTGGTTTTAAAAGTCCTAGGCCTAAGCCTAACAGTAACCCTAGGAAGGTAAATCAGCCGGGTATTAGGGTTCTTCCTAAGGGAAAAGCCGTGAAAGCAGCCATGTTGTGGCACTTCTGCACTCCCTTTGGGATGCCTTTGGCAGATGAAGTAAGCCTGGAACTCAGGGCTTCCTGGTTAAAGAAATCCAAGCCCTAGGCTGAACCCTAACCCTAACTCTAGGCAGATAAATCAGCCTAGGTATAGGGATGGTGCCAAGGAAAAAGCTGTGAAAGCTGCCATGTTGTTGCACTTTTGTACTCCCCTTGGGATGCCTTGAACAGCTGCAGTGTGCCTGGAGCTAAGGGCTTCCTAGTTTTAAAAATCCTAGCCCTAGGCCTAAGCCTAACAGTAACCCTGGGAAGGGAAATCAGCCTGGTGTTAGGCTTCTTGCCAAGGAAAAAGCCGTGAAAGCAGCCATGTTGTGGCACTTTTGCACTCCCTTTTGGATGCCTTTCACAGCTCCAGTGTGCCTGGAACTCAGGGCTTCCTGATTTTAAAAATCCTAGCCCTAGGCCGAACCTCAACCCTAAGACGAGAAAGGCAAATCAGCCAGGAATTAGGCATGTCCCCAAGGAAAAAACTGTGGAGGCAGGCATGTTGTGGTACTTTTGCACTCTTCTTGGCTAGTCCTTCGCAGCTGCTGTGTTCTTGGAACTCAGGGCTTTCTGGTTAATAGAACCCTTACCCTAGGCGTAACTCAAACCTTAACCCTAGGAAGGAAAATCAGCCTATGGTTCGGGATGCTCTCATGGAAATATCAGTGGTGGCAGCCAAGTTGCGTCACTTTTGCGCTCCCCTTGGGATGCCTTTCGCAGCTGCAGTGTGCCTGGAGCCCAGGGCTTCCTGGTTTTAAAAGTCCTAGGCCTAAGCCTAACAGTAACCCTAGGAAGGTAAATCAGCCGGGTATTAGGGTTCTTCCTAAGGGAAAAGCCGTGAAAGCAGCCATGTTGTGGCACTTCTGCACTCCCTTTGGGATGCCTTTGGCAGATGAAGTAAGCCTGGAACTCAGGGCTTCCTGGTTAAAGAAATCCAAGCCCTAGGCTGAACCCTAACCCTAACTCTAGGCAGATAAATCAGCCTAGGTATAGGGATGGTGCCAAGGAAAAAGCTGTGAAAGCTGCCATGTTGTTGCACTTTTGTACTCCCCTTGGGATGCCTTGAACAGCTGCAGTGTGCCTGGAGCTAAGGGCTTCCTAGTTTTAAAAATCCTAGCCCTAGGCCTAAGCCTAACAGTAACCCTGGGAAGGGAAATCAGCCTGGTGTTAGGCTTCTTGCCAAGGAAAAAGCCGTGAAAGCAGCCATGTTGTGGCACTTTTGCACTCCCTTTTGGATGCCTTTCACAGCTCCAGTGTGCCTGGAACTCAGGGCTTCCTGATTTTAAAAATCCTAGCCCTAGGCCGAACCTCAACCCTAAGACGAGAAAGGCAAATCAGCCAGGAATTAGGCATGTCCCCAAGGAAAAAGCTGTGGAGGCAGGCATGTTGTGGTACTTTTGCACTCTTCTTGGCTAGTCCTTCGCAGCTGCTGTGTTCTTGGAACTCAGGGCTTTCTGGTTAATAGAACCCTTACCCTAGGCGTAACTCAAACCTTAACCCTAGGAAGGAAAATCAGCCTATGGTTCGGGATGCTCTCATGGAAATATCAGTGGTGGCAGCCAAGTTGCGTCACTTTTGCGCTCCCCTTGGGATGCCTTTCGCAGCTGCAGTGTGCCTGGAGCCCAGGGCTTCCTGGTTTTAAAAGTCCTAGGCCTAAGCCTAACAGTAACCCTAGGAAGGTAAATCAGCCGGGTATTAGGGTTCTTCCTAAGGGAAAAGCCGTGAAAGCAGCCATGTTGTGGCACTTCTGCACTCCCTTTGGGATGCCTTTGGCAGATGAAGTAAGCCTGGAACTCAGGGCTTCCTGGTTAAAGAAATCCAAGCCCTAGGCTGAACCCTAACCCTAACTCTAGGCAGATAAATCAGCCTAGGTATAGGGATGGTGCCAAGGAAAAAGCTGTGAAAGCTGCCATGTTGTTGCACTTTTGTACTCCCCTTGGGATGCCTTGAACAGCTGCAGTGTGCCTGGAGCTAAGGGCTTCCTAGTTTTAAAAATCCTAGCCCTAGGCCTAAGCCTAACAGTAACCCTGGGAAGGGAAATCAGCCTGGTGTTAGGCTTCTTGCCAAGGAAAAAGCCGTGAAAGCAGCCATGTTGTGGCACTTTTGCACTCCCTTTTGGATGCCTTTCACAGCTCCAGTGTGCCTGGAACTCAGGGCTTCCTGATTTTAAAAATCCTAGCCCTAGGCCGAACCCCAACCCTAAGACGAGAAAGGCAAATCAGCCAGGAATTAGGCATGTCCCCAAGGAAAAAGCTGTGGAGGCAGGCATGTTGTGGTACTTTTGCGCTCTTCTTGGCTAGTCCTTCGCAGCTGCTGTGTTCTTGGAACTCAGGGCTTTCTGGTTAATAGAACCCTTACCCTAGGCGTAACTCAAACCTTAAGCCTAGGAAGGAAAATCAGCCTATGGTTCGGGATGCTCTCATGGAAATATCAGTGGTGGCAGCCAAGTTGCGTCACTTTTGCGCTCCCCTTGGGATGCCTTTCGCAGCTGCAGTGTGCCTGGAGCCCAGGGCTTCCTGGTTTTAAAAGTCCTAGGCCTAAGCCTAACAGTAACCCTAGGAAGGTAAATCAGCCGGGTATTAGGGT
Source organism: Ammospiza nelsoni (assembly GCF_027579445.1). Taxonomy (NCBI): domain Eukaryota; kingdom Metazoa; phylum Chordata; class Aves; order Passeriformes; family Passerellidae; genus Ammospiza; species Ammospiza nelsoni. Next base: position 20,081,561 of record NC_080647.1, on the reverse strand, counting down.
TCTTCCTAAGGGAAAAGCCGTGAAAGCAGCCATGTTGTGGCACTTCTGCACTCCCTTTGGGATGCCTTTGGCAGATGAAGTAAGCCTGGAACTCAGGGCTTCCTGGTTAAAGAAATCCAAGCCCTAGGCTGAACCCTAACCCTAACCCTAACCCTAGGCAGATAAATCAGCCTAGGTATAGGGATGGTGCCAAGGAAAAAGCTGTGAAAGCTGCCATGTTGTTGCACTTTTGTACTCCCCTTGGGATGCCTTGAACAGCTGCAGTGTGCCTGGAGCTAAGGGCTTCCTAGTTTTAAAAATCCTAGCCCTAGGCCTAAGCCTAACAGTAACCCTGGGAAGGGAAATCAGCCTGGTGTTAGGCTTCTTGCCAAGGAAAAAGCCGTGAAAGCAGCCATGTTGTGGCACTTTTGCACTCCCTTTTGGATGCCTTTCACAGCTGCAGTGTGCCTGGAACTCAGGGCTTCCTGATTTTAAAAATCCTAGCCCTAGGCCGAACCTCAACCCTAAGACGAGAAAGGCAAATCAGCCAGGAATTAGGCATGTCCCCAAGGAAAAAGCTGTGGAGGCAGGCATGTTGTGGTACTTTTGCACTCTTCTTGGGTAGTCCTTCGCAGCTGCTGTGTTCTTGGAACTCAGGGCTTTCTGGTTAATAGAACCCTTACCCTAGGCGTAACTCAAACCTTAACCCTAGGAAGGAAAATCAGCCTATGGTTCGGGATGCTCTCATGGAAATATCAGTGGTGGCAGCCAAGTTGCGTCACTTTTGCGCTCCCCCTGGGATGCCTTTCGCAGCTGCAATGTGCCTGGAGCCCAGGGCTTCCTGGTTTTAAAAGTCCTAGGCCTAAGCCTAACAGTAACCCTAGGAAGGTAAATCAGCCGGGTATTAGGGTTCTTCCTAAGGGAAAAGCCGTGAAAGCAGCCATGTTGTGGCACTTCTGCACTCCCTTTGGGATGCCTTTGGCAGATGAAGTAAGCCTGGAACTCAGGGCTTCCTGGTTAAAGAAATCCAAGCCCTAGGCTGAACCCTAACCCTAACTCTAGGCAGATAAATCAGCCTATGTATAGGGATGGTGCCAAGGAAAAAGCTGTGAAAGCTGCCATGTTGTTGCACTTTTGTACTCCCCTTGGGATGCCTTGAACAGCTGCAGTGTGCCTGGAGCTAAGGGCTTCCTAGTTTTAAAAATCCTAGCCCTAGGCCTAAGCCTAACAGTAACCCTGGGAAGGGAAATCAGCCTGGTGTTAGGCTTCTTGCCAAGGAAAAAGCCGTGAAAGCAGCCATGTTGTGGCACTTTTGCACTCCCTTTTGGATGCCTTTCACAGCTCCAGTGTGCCTGGAACTCAGGGCTTCCTGATTTTAAAAATCCTAGCCCTAGGCCGAACCCCAGCCCTAAGACGAGAAAGGCAAATCAGCCAGGAATTAGGCATGTCCCCAAGGAAAGAGCTGTGGAGGCAGGCATGTTGTGGTACTTTTGCGCTCTTCTTGGCTAGTCCTTCGCAGCTGCTGTGTTCTTGGAACTCAGGGCTTTCTGGTTAATAGAACCCTTACCCTAGGCGTAACTCAAACCTTAACCCTAGGAAGGAAAATCAGCCTATGGTTCGGGATGCTCTCATGGAAATATCAGTGGTGGCAGCCAAGTTGCGTCACTTTTGCGCTCCCCTTGGGATGCCTTTCGCAGCTGCAGTGTGCCTGGAGCCCAGGGCTTCCTGGTTTTAAAAGTCCTAGGCCTAAGCCTAACAGTAACCCTAGGAAGGTAAATCAGCCGGGTATTAGGGTTCTTCCTAAGGGAAAAGCCGTGAAAGCAGCCATGTTGTGGCACTTCTGCACTCCCTTTGGGATGCCTTTGGCAGATGAAGTAAGCCTGGAACTCAGGGCTTCCTGGTTAAAGAAATCCAAGCCCTAGGCTGAACCCTAACCCTAACCCTAGGCAGATAAATCGGCCTAGGTATAGGGATGGTGCCAAGGAAAAAGCTGTGAAAGCTGCCATGTTGTTGCACTTTTGTACTCCCCTTGGGATGCCTTGAACAGCTGCAGTGTGCCTGGAGCTAAGGGCTTCCTAGTTTTAAAAATCCTAGCCCTAGGCCTAAGCCTAACAGTAACCCTGGGAAGGGAAATCAGCCTGGTGTTAGGCTTCTTGCCAAGGAAAAAGCCGTGAAAGCAGCCATGTTGTGGCACTTTTGCACTCCCTTTTGGATGCCTTTCACAGCTCCAGTGTGCCTGGAACTCAGGGCTTCCTGATTCTAAAAATCCTAGCCCTAGGCCGAACCTCAACCCTAAGACGAGAAAGGCAAATCAGCCAGGAATTAGGCATGTCCCCAAGGAAAAAGCTGTGGAGGCAGGCATGTTGTGGTACTTTTGCGCTCTTCTTGGCTAGTCCTTCGCAGCTGCTGTGTTCTTGGAACTCAGGGCTTTCTGGTTAATAGAACCCTTACCCTAGGCGTAACTCAAACCTTAAGCCTAGGAAGGAAAATCAGCCTATGGTTCGGGATGCTCTCATGGAAATATCAGTGGTGGCAGCCAAGTTGCGTCACTTTTGCGCTCCCCTTGGGATGCCTTTCGCAGCTGCAGTGTGCCTGGAGCCCAGGGCTTCCTGGTTTTAAAAGTCCTAGGCCTAAGCCTAACAGTAACCCTAGGAAGGTAAATCAGCCGGGTATTAGGGTTCTTCCTAAGGGAAAAGCCGTGAAAGCAGCCATGTTGTGGCACTTCTGCACTCCCTTTGGGATGCCTTTGGCAGATGAAGTAAGCCTGGAACTCAGGGCTTCCTGGTTAAAGAAATCCAAGCCCTAGGCTGAACCCTAACCCTAACTCTAGGCAGATAAATCAGCCTAGGTATAGGGATGGTGCCAAGGAAAAAGCTGTGAAAGCTGCCATGTTGTTGCACTTTTGTACTCCCCTTGGGATGCCTTGAACAGCTGCAGTGTGCCTGGAGCTAAGGGCTTCCTAGTTTTAAAAATCCTAGCCCTAGGCCTAAGCCTAACAGTAACCCTGGGAAGGGAAATCAGCCTGGTGTTAGGCTTCTTGCCAAGGAAAAAGCCGTGAAAGCAGCCATGTTGTGGCACTTTTGCACTCCCTTTTGGATGCCTTTCACAGCTCCAGTGTGCCTGGAACTCAGGGCTTCCTGATTCTAAAAATCCTAGCCCTAGGCCGAACCTCAACCCTAAGACGAGAAAGGCAAATCAGCCAGGAATTAGGCATGTCCCCAAGGAAAAAGCTGTGGAGGCAGGCATGTTGTGGTACTTTTGCGCTCTTCTTGGCTAGTCCTTCGCAGCTGCTGTGTTCTTGGAACTCAGGGCTTTCTGGTTAATAGAACCCTTACCCTAGGCGTAACTCAAACCTTAACCCTAGGAAGGAAAATCAGCCTATGGTTCGGGATGCTCTCATGGAAATATCAGTGGTGGCAGCCAAGTTGCGTCACTTTTGCGCTCCCCTTGGGATGCCTTTCGCAGCTGCAGTGTGCCTGGAGCCCAGGGCTTCCTGGTTTTAAAAGTCCTAGGCCTAAGCCTAACAGTAACCCTAGGAAGGTAAATCAGCCGGGTATTAGGGTTCTTCCTAAGGGAAAAGCCGTGAAAGCAGCCATGTTGTGGCACTTCTGCACTCCCTTTGGGATGCCTTTGGCAGATGAAGTAAGCCTGGAACTCAGGGCTTCCTGGTTAAAGAAATCCAAGCCCTAGGCTGAACCCTAACCCTAACTCTAGGCAGATAAATCAGCCTAGGTATAGGGATGGTGCCAAGGAAAAAGCTGTGAAAGCTGCCATGTTGTTGCACTTTTGTACTCCCCTTGGGATGCCTTGAACAGCTGCAGTGTGCCTGGAGCTAAGGGCTTCCTAGTTTTAAAAATCCTAGCCCTAGGCCTAAGCCTAACAGTAACCCTGGGAAGGGAAATCAGCCTGGTGTTAGGCTTCTTGCCAAGGAAAAAGCCGTGAAAGCAGCCATGTTGTGGCACTTTTGCACTCCCTTTTGGATGCCTTTCACAGCTCCAGTGTGCCTGGAACTCAGGGCTTCCTGATTTTAAAAATCCTAGCCCTAGGCCGAACCTCAACCCTAAGACGAGAAAGGCAAATCAGCCAGGAATTAGGCATGTCCCCAAGGAAAAAGCTGTGGAGGCAGGCATGTTGTGGTACTTTTGCGCTCTTCTTGGCTAGTCCTTCGCAGCTGCTGTGTTCTTGGAACTCAGGGCTTTCTGGTTAATAGAACCCTTACCCTAGGCGTAACTCAAACCTTAACCCTAGGAAGGAAAATCAGCCTATGGTTCGGGATGCTCTCATGGAAATATCAGTGGTGGCAGCCAAGTTGCGTCACTTTTGCGCTCCCCTTGGGATGCCTTTCGCAGCTGCAGTGTGCCTGGAGCCCAGGGCTTCCTGGTTTTAAAAGTCCTAGGCCTAAGCCTAACAGTAACCCTAGGAAGGTAAATCAGCCGGGTATTAGGGTTCTTCCTAAGGGAAAAGCCGTGAAAGCAGCCATGTTGTGGCACTTCTGCACTCCCTTTGGGATGCCTTTGGCAGATGAAGTAAGCCTGGAACTCAGGGCTTCCTGGTTAAAGAAATCCAAGCCCTAGGCTGAACCCTAACCCTAACCCTAGGCAGATAAATCAGCCTAGGTATAGGGATGGTGCCAAGGAAAAAGCTGTGAAAGCTGCCATGTTGTTGCACTTTTGTACTCCCCTTGGGATGCCTTGAACAGCTGCAGTGTGCCTGGAGCTAAGGGCTTCCTAGTTTTAAAAATCCTAGCCCTAGGCCTAAGCCTAACAGTAACCCTGGGAAGGGAAATCAGCCTGGTGTTAGGCTTCTTGCCAAGGAAAAAGCCGTGAAAGCAGCCATGTTGTGGCACTTTTGCACTCCCTTTTGGATGCCTTTCACAGCTGCAGTGTGCCTGGAACTCAGGGCTTCCTGATTTTAAAAATCCTAGCCCTAGGCCGAACCTCAGCCCTAAGACGAGAAAGGCAAATCAGCCAGGAATTAGGCATGTCCCCAAGGAAAAAGCTGTGGAGGCAGGCATGTTGTGGTACTTTTGCGCTCTTCTTGGCTAGTCCTTCGCAGCTGCTGTGTTCTTGGAACTCAGGGCTTTCTGGTTAATAGAACCCTTACCCTAGGCGTAACTCAAACCTTAAGCCTAGGAAGGAAAATCAGCCTATGGTTCGGGATGCTCTCATGGAAATATCAGTGGTGGCAGCCAAGTTGCGTCACTTTTGCGCTCCCCCTGGGATGCCTTTCGCAGCTGCAGTGTGCCTGGAGCCCAGGGCTTCCTGGTTTTAAAAGTCCTAGGCCTAAGCCTAACAGTAACCCTAGGAAGGTAAATCAGCCGGGTATTAGGGTTCTTCCTAAGGGAAAAGCCGTGAAAGCAGCCATGTTGTGGCACTTCTGCACTCCCTTTGGGATGCCTTTGGCAGATGAAGTAAGCCTGGAACTCAGGGCTTCCTGGTTAAAGAAATCCAAGCCCTAGGCTGAACCCTAACCCTAACCCTAGGCAGATAAATCAGCCTAGGTATAGGGATGGTGCCAAGGAAAAAGCTGTGAAAGCTGCCATGTTGTTGCACTTTTGTACTCCCCTTGGGATGCCTTGAACAGCTGCAGTGTGCCTGGAGCTAAGGGCTTCCTAGTTTTAAAAATCCTAGCCCTAGGCCTAAGCCTAACAGTAACCCTGGGAAGGGAAATCAGCCTGGTGTTAGGCTTCTTGCCAAGGAAAAAGCCGTGAAAGCAGCCATGTTGTGGCACTTTTGCACTCCCTTTTGGATGCCTTTCACAGCTCCAGTGTGCCTGGAACTCAGGGCTTCCTGATTCTAAAAATCCTAGCCCTAGGCCGAACCTCAACCCTAAGACGAGAAAGGCAAATCAGCCAGGAATTAGGCATGTCCCCAAGGAAAAAGCTGTGGAGGCAGGCATGTTGTGGTACTTTTGCGCTCTTCTTGGCTAGTCCTTCGCAGCTGCTGTGTTCTTGGAACTCAGGGCTTTCTGGTTAATAGAACCCTTACCCTAGGCGTAACTCAAACCTTAACCCTAGGAAGGAAAATCAGCCTATGGTTCGGGATGCTCTCATGGAAATATCAGTGGTGGCAGCCAAGTTGCGTCACTTTTGCGCTCCCCCTGGGATGCCTTTCGCAGCTGCAGTGTGCCTGGAGCCCAGGGCTTCCTGGTTTTAAAAGTCCTAGGCCTAAGCCTAACAGTAACCCTAGGAAGGTAAATCAGCCGGGTATTAGGGTTCTTCCTAAGGGAAAAGCCGTGAAAGCAGCCATGTTGTGGCACTTCTGCACTCCCTTTGGGATGCCTTTGGCAGATGAAGTAAGCCTGGAACTCAGGGCTTCCTGGTTAAAGAAATCCAAGCCCTAGGCTGAACCCTAACCCTAACCCTAACCCTAGGCAGATAAATCAGCCTAGGTATAGGGATGGTGCCAAGGAAAAAGCTGTGAAAGCTGCCATGTTGTTGCACTTTTGTACTCCCCTTGGGATGCCTTGAACAGATGCAGTGTGCCTGGAGCTAAGGGCTTCCTAGTTTTAAAAATCCTAGCCCTAGGCCTAAGCCTAACAGTAACCCTGGGAAGGGAAATCAGCCTGGTGTTAGGCTTCTTGCCAAGGAAAAAGCCGTGAAAGCAGCCATGTTGTGGCACTTTTGCACTCCCTTTTGGATGCCTTTCACAGCTCCAGTGTGCCTGGAACTCAGGGCTTCCTGATTTTAAAAATCCTAGCCCTAGGCCGAACCCCAGCCCTAAGACGAGAAAGGCAAATCAGCCAGGAATTAGGCATGTCCCCAAGGAAAGAGCTGTGGAGGCAGGCATGTTGTGGTACTTTTGCGCTCTTCTTGGCTAGTCCTTCGCAGCTGCTGTGTTCTTGGAACTCAGGGCTTTCTGGTTAATAGAACCCTTACCCTAGGCGTAACTCAAACCTTAACCCTAGGAAGGAAAATCAGCCTATGGTTCGGGATGCTCTCATGGAAATATCAGTGGTGGCAGCCAAGTTGCGTCACTTTTGCGCTCCCCTTGGGATGCCTTTCGCAGCTGCAGTGTGCCTGGAGCCCAGGGCTTCCTGGTTTTAAAAGTCCTAGGCCTAAGCCTAACAGTAACCCTAGGAAGGTAAATCAGCCGGGTATTAGGGTTCTTCCTAAGGGAAAAGCCGTGAAAGCAGCCATGTTGTGGCACTTCTGCACTCCCTTTGGGATGCCTTTGGCAGATGAAGTAAGCCTGGAACTCAGGGCTTCCTGGTTAAAGAAATCCAAGCCCTAGGCTGAACCCTAACCCTAACTCTAGGCAGATAAATCAGCCTAGGTATAGGGATGGTGCCAAGGAAAAAGCTGTGAAAGCTGCCATGTTGTTGCACTTTTGTACTCCCCTTGGGATGCCTTGAACAGCTGCAGTGTGCCTGGAGCTAAGGGCTTCCTAGTTTTAAAAATCCTAGCCCTAGGCCTAAGCCTAACAGTAACCCTGGGAAGGGAAATCAGCCTGGTGTTAGGCTTCTTGCCAAGGAAAAAGCCGTGAAAGCAGCCATGTTGTGGCACTTTTGCACTCCCTTTTGGATGCCTTTCACAGCTCCAGTGTGCCTGGAACTCAGGGCTTCCTGATTTTAAAAATCCTAGCCCTAGGCTGAACCTCAACCCTAAGACGAGAAAGGCAAATCAGCCAGGAATTAGGCATGTCCCCAAGGAAAAAGCTGTGGAGGCAGGCATGTTGTGGTACTTTTGCGCTCTTCTTGGCTAGTCCTTCGCAGCTGCTGTGTTCTTGGAACTCAGGGCTTTCTGGTTAATAGAACCCTTACCCTAGGCGTAACTCAAACCTTAACCCTAGGAAGGAAAATCAGCCTATGGTTCGGGATGCTCTCATGGAAATATCAGTGGTGGCAGCCAAGTTGCGTCACTTTTGCGCTCCCCTTGGGATGCCTTTCGCAGCTGCAGTGTGCCTGGAGCCCAGGGCTTCCTGGTTTTAAAAGTCCTAGGCCTAAGCCTAACAGTAACCCTAGGAAGGTAAATCAGCCGGGTATTAGGGTTCTTCCTAAGGGAAAAGCCGTGAAAGCAGCCATGTTGTGGCACTTCTGCACTCCCTTTGGGATGCCTTTGGCAGATGAAGTAAGCCTGGAACTCAGGGCTTCCTGGTTAAAGAAATCCAAGCCCTAGCCTGAACCCCAACCCTAACTCTAGGCAGATAAATCAGCCTAGGTATAGGGATGGTGCCAAGGAAAAAGCTGTGAAAGCTGCCATGTTGTTGCACTTTTGTACTCCCCTTGGGATGCCTTGAACAGCTGCAGTGTGCCTGGAGCTAAGGGCTTCCTAGTTTTAAAAATCCTAGCCCTAGGCCTAAGCCTAACAGTAACCCTGGGAAGGGAAATCAGCCTGGTGTTAGGCTTCTTGCCAAGGAAAAAGCCGTGAAAGCAGCCATGTTGTGGCACTTTTGCACTCCCTTTTGGATGCCTTTCACAGCTCCAGTGTGCCTGGAACTCAGGGCTTCCTGATTTTAAAAATCCTAGCCCTAGGCCGAACCTCAGCCCTAAGACGAGAAAGGCAAATCAGCCAGGAATTAGGCATGTCCCCAAGGAAAAAGCTGTGGAGGCAGGCATGTTGTGGTACTTTTGCGCTCTTCTTGGCTAGTCCTTCGCAGCTGCTGTGTTCTTGGAACTCAGGGCTTTCTGGTTAATAGAACCCTTACCCTAGGCGTAACTCAAACCTTAACCCTAGGAAGGAAAATCAGCCTATGGTTCGGGATGCTCTCATGGAAATATCAGTGGTGGCAGCCAAGTTGCGTCACTTTTGCGCTCCCCTTGGGATGCCTTTCGCAGCTGCAGTGTGCCTGGAGCCCAGGGCTTCCTGGTTTTAAAAGTCCTAGGCCTAAGCCTAACAGTAACCCTAGGAAGGTAAATCAGACGGGTATTAGGGTTCTTCCTAAGGGAAAAGCCGTGAAAGCAGCCATGTTGTGGCACTTCTGCACTCCCTTTGGGATGCCTTTGGCAGATGAAGTAAGCCTGGAACTCAGGGCTTCCTGGTTAAAGAAATCCAAGCCCTAGGCTGAACCCTAACCCTAACCCTAGGCAGATAAATCAGCCTAGGTATAGGGATGGTGCCAAGGAAAAAGCTGTGAAAGCTGCCATGTTGTTGCACTTTTGTACTCCCCTTGGGATGCCTTGAACAGCTGCAGTGTGCCTGGAGCTAAGGGCTTCCTAGTTTTAAAAATCCTAGCCCTAGGCCTAAGCCTAACAGTAACCCTGGGAAGGGAAATCAGCCTGGTGTTAGGCTTCTTGCCAAGGAAAAAGCCGTGAAAGCAGCCATGTTGTGGCACTTTTGCACTCCCTTTTGGATGCCTTTCACAGCTCCAGTGTGCCTGGAACTCAGGGCTTCCTGATTTTAAAAATCCTAGCCCTAGGCTGAACCCCAACCCTAAGACGAGAAAGGCAAATCAGCCAGGAATTAGGCATGTCCCCAAGGAAAAAGCTGTGGAGGCAGGCATGTTGTGGTACTTTTGCGCTCTTCTTGGCTAGTCCTTCGCAGCTGCTGTGTTCTTGGAACTCAGGGCTTTCTGGTTAATAGAACCCTTACCCTAGGCGTAACTCAAACCTTAACCCTAGGAAGGAAAATCAGCCTATGGTTCGGGATGCTCTCATGGAAATATCAGTGGTGGCAGCCAAGTTGCGTCACTTTTGCGCTCCCCTTGGGATGCCTTTCGCAGCTGCAGTGTGCCTGGAGCCCAGGGCTTCCTGGTTTTAAAAGTCCTAGGCCTAAGCCTAACAGTAACCCTAGGAAGGTAAATCAGCCGGGTATTAGGGTTCTTCCTAAGGGAAAAGCCGTGAAAGCAGCCATGTTGTGGCACTTCTGCACTCCCTTTGGGATGCCTTTGGCAGATGAAGTAAGCCTGGAACTCAGGGCTTCCTGGTTAAAGAAATCCAAGCCCTAGGCTGAACCCTAACCCTAACCCTAACCCTAGGCAGATAAATCAGCCTAGGTATAGGGATGGTGCCAAGGAAAAAGCTGTGAAAGCTGCCATGTTGTTGCACTTTTGTACTCCCCTTGGGATGCCTTGAACAGATGCAGTGTGCCTGGAGCTAAGGGCTTCCTAGTTTTAAAAATCCTAGCCCTAGGCCTAAGCCTAACAGTAACCCTGGGAAGGGAAATCAGCCTGGTGTTAGGCTTCTTGCCAAGGAAAAAGCCATGAAAGCAGCCATGTTGTGGCACTTTTGCACTCCCTTTTGGATGCCTTTCACAGCTCCAGTGTGCCTGGAACTCAGGGCTTCCTGATTTTAAAAATCCTAGCCCTAGGCCGAACCCCAGCCCTAAGACGAGAAAGGCAAATCAGCCAGGAATTAGGCATGTCCCCAAGGAAAGAGCTGTGGAGGCAGGCATGTTGTGGTACTTTTGCGCTCTTCTTGGCTAGTCCTTCGCAGCTGCTGTGTTCTTGGAACTCAGGGCTTTCTGGTTAATAGAACCCTTACCCTAGGCGTAACTCAAACCTTAACCCTAGGAAGGAAAATCAGCCTATGGTTCGGGATGCTCTCATGGAAATATCAGTGGTGGCAGCCAAGTTGCGTCACTTTTGCGCTCCCCTTGGGATGCCTTTCGCAGCTGCAGTGTGCCTGGAGCCCAGGGCTTCCTGGTTTTAAAAGTCCTAGGCCTAAGCCTAACAGTAACCCTAGGAAGGTAAATCAGCCGGGTATTAGGGTTCTTCCTAAGGGAAAAGCCGTGAAAGCAGCCATGTTGTGGCACTTCTGCACTCCCTTTGGGATGCCTTTGGCAGATGAAGTAAGCCTGGAACTCAGGGCTTCCTGGTTAAAGAAATCCAAGCCCTAGGCTGAACCCTAACCCTAACTCTAGGCAGATAAATCAGCCTAGGTATAGGGATGGTGCCAAGGAAAAAGCTGTGAAAGCTGCCATGTTGTTGCACTTTTGTACTCCCCTTGGGATGCCTTGAACAGCTGCAGTGTGCCTGGAGCTAAGGGCTTCCTAGTTTTAAAAATCCTAGCCCTAGGCCTAAGCCTAACAGTAACCCTGGGAAGGGAAATCAGCCTGGTGTTAGGCTTCTTGCCAAGGAAAAAGCCGTGAAAGCAGCCATGTTGTGGCACTTTTGCACTCCCTTTTGGATGCCTTTCACAGCTCCAGTGTGCCTGGAACTCAGGGCTTCCTGATTTTAAAAATCCTAGCCCTAGGCCGAACCTCAACCCTAAGACGAGAAAGGCAAATCAGCCAGGAATTAGGCATGTCCCCAAGGAAAAAGCTGTGGAGGCAGGCATGTTGTGGTACTTTTGCGCTCTTCTTGGCTAGTCCTTCGCAGCTGCTGTGTTCTTGGAACTCAGGGCTTTCTGGTTAATAGAACCCTTACCCTAGGCGTAACTCAAACCTTAACCCTAGGAAGGAAAATCAGCCTATGGTTCGGGATGCTCTCATGGAAATATCAGTGGTGGCAGCCAAGTTGCGTCACTTTTGCGCTCCCCTTGGGATGCCTTTCGCAGCTGCAGTGTGCCTGGAGCCCAGGGCTTCCTGGTTTTAAAAGTCCTAGGCCTAAGCCTAACAGTAACCCTAGGAAGGTAAATCAGCCGGGTATTAGGGTTCTTCCTAAGGGAAAAGCCGTGAAAGCAGCCATGTTGTGGCACTTCTGCACTCCCTTTGGGATGCCTTTGGCAGATGAAGTAAGCCTGGAACTCAGGGCTTCCTGGTTAAAGGAATCCAAGCCCTAGGCTGAACCCTAACCCTAACCCTAACCCTAGGCAGATAAATCAGCCTAGGTATAGGGATGGTGCCAAGGAAAAAGCTGTGAAAGCTGCCATGTTGTTGCACTTTTGTACTCCCCTTGGGATGCCTTGAACAGCTGCAGTGTGCCTGGAGCTAAGGGCTTCCTAGTTTTAAAAATCCTAGCCCTAGGCCTAAGCCTAACAGTAACCCTGGGAAGGGAAATCAGCCTGGTGTTAGGCTTCTTGCCAAGGAAAAAGCCGTGAAAGCAGCCATGTTGTGGCACTTTTGCACTCCCTTTTGGATGCCTTTCACAGCTCCAGTGTGCCTGGAACTCAGGGCTTCCTGATTTTAAAAATCCTAGCCCTAGGCCGAACCTCAGCCCTAAGACGAGAAAGGCAAATCAGCCAGGAATTAGGCATGTCCCCAAGGAAAAAGCTGTGGAGGCAGGCATGTTGTGGTACTTTTGCGCTCTTCTTGGCTAGTCCTTCGCAGCTGCTGTGTTCTTGGAACTCAGGGCTTTCTGGTTAATAGAACCCTTACCCTAGGCGTAACTCAAACCTTAACCCTAGGAAGGAAAATCAGCCTATGGTTCGGGATGCTCTCATGGAAATATCAGTGGTGGCAGCCAAGTTGCGTCACTTTTGCGCTCCCCCTGGGATGCCTTTCGCAGCTGCAGTGTGCCTGGAGCCCAGGGCTTCCTGGTTTTAAAAGTCCTAGGCCTAAGCCTAACAGTAACCCTAGGAAGGTAAATCAGCCGGGTATTAGGGTTCTTCCTAAGGGAAAAGCCGTGAAAGCAGCCATGTTGTGGCACTTCTGCACTCCCTTTGGGATGCCTTTGGCAGATGAAGTAAGCCTGGAACTCAGGGCTTCCTGGTTAAAGGAATCCAAGCCCTAGGCTAAACCCTAACCCTAACCCTAACCCTAGGCAGATAAATCAGCCTAGGTATAGGGATGGTGCCAAGGAAAAAGCTGTGAAAGCTGCCATGTTGTTGCACTTTTGTACTCCCCTTGGGATGCCTTGAACAGCTGCAGTGTGCCTGGAGCTAAGGGCTTCCTAGTTTTAAAAATCCTAGCCCTAGGCCTAAGCCTAACAGTAACCCTGGGAAGGGAAATCAGCCTGGTGTTAGGCTTCTTGCCAAGGAAAAAGCCGTGAAAGCAGCCATGTTGTGGCACTTTTGCACTCCCTTTTGGATGCCTTTCACAGCTGCAGTGTGCCTGGAACTCAGGGCTTCCTGATTTTAAAAATCCTAGCCCTAGGCCGAACCTCAGCCCTAAGACGAGAAAGGCAAATCAGCCAGGAATTAGGCATGTCCCCAAGGAAAAAGCTGTGGAGGCAGGCATGTTGTGGTACTTTTGCGCTCTTCTTGGCTAGTCCTTCGCAGCTGCTGTGTTCTTGGAACTCAGGGCTTTCTGGTTAATAGAACCCTTACCCTAGGCGTAACTCAAACCTTAACCCTAGGAAGGAAAATCAGCCTATGGTTCGGGATGCTCTCATGGAAATATCAGTGGTGGCAGCCAAGTTGCGTCACTTTTGCGCTCCCCTTGGGATGCCTTTCGCAGCTGCAGTGTGCCTGGAGCCCAGGGCTTCCTGGTTTTAAAAGTCCTAGGCCTAAGCCTAACAGTAACCCTAGGAAGGTAAATCAGCCGGGTATTAGGGTTCTTCCTAAGGGAAAAGCCGTGAAAGCAGCCATGTTGTGGCACTTCTGCACTCCCTTTGGGATGCCTTTGGCAGATGAAGTAAGCCTGGAACTCAGGGCTTCCTGGTTAAAGAAATCCAAGCCCTAGGCTGAACCCTAACCCTAACCCTAACCCTAGGCAGATAAATCAGCCTAGGTATAGGGATGGTGCCAAGGAAAAAGCTGTGAAAGCTGCCATGTTGTTGCACTTTTGTACTCCCCTTGGGATGCCTTGAACAGCTGCAGTGTGCCTGGAGCTAAGGGCTTCCTAGTTTTAAAAATCCTAGCCCTAGGCCTAAGCCTAACAGTAACCCTGGGAAGGGAAATCAGCCTGGTGTTAGGCTTCTTGCCAAGGAAAAAGCCGTGAAAGCAGCCATGTTGTGGCACTTTTGCACTCCCTTTTGGATGCCTTTCACAGCTCCAGTGTGCCTGGAACTCAGGGCTTCCTGATTTTAAAAATCCTAGCCCTAGGCCGAACCCCAACCCTAAGACGAGAAAGGCAAATCAGCCAGGAATTAGGCATGTCCCCAAGGAAAAAGCTGTGGAGGCAGGCATGTTGTGGTACTTTTGCGCTCTTCTTGGCTAGTCCTTCGCAGCTGCTGTGTTCTTGGAACTCAGGGCTTTCTGGTTAATAGAACCCTTACCCTAGGCGTAACTCAAACCTTAAGCCTAGGAAGGAAAATCAGCCTATGGTTCGGGATGCTCTCATGGAAATATCAGTGGTGGCAGCCAAGTTGCGTCACTTTTGCGCTCCCCCTGGGATGCCTTTCGCAGCTGCAGTGTGCCTGGAGCCCAGGGCTTCCTGGTTTTAAAAGTCCTAGGCCTAAGCCTAACAGTAACCCTAGGAAGGTAAATCAGCCGGGTATTAGGGTTCTTCCTAAGGGAAAAGCCGTGAAAGCAGCCATGTTGTGGCACTTCTGCACTCCCTTTGGGATGCCTTTGGCAGATGAAGTAAGCCTGGAACTCAGGGCTTCCTGGTTAAAGAAATCCAAGCCCTAGGCTGAACCCTAACCCTAACTCTAGGCAGATAAATCAGCCTAGGTATAGGGATGGTGCCAAGGAAAAAGCTGTGAAAGCTGCCATGTTGTTGCACTTTTGTACTCCCCTTGGGATGCCTTGAACAGATGCAGTGTGCCTGGAGCTAAGGGCTTCCTAGTTTTAAAAATCCTAGCCCTAGGCCTAAGCCTAACAGTAACCCTGGGAAGGGAAATCAGCCTGGTGTTAGGCTTCTTGCCAAGGAAAAAGCCGTGAAAGCAGCCATGTTGTGGCACTTTTGCACTCCCTTTTGGATGCCTTTCACAGCTCCAGTGTGCCTGGAACTCAGGGCTTCCTGATTTTAAAAATCCTAGCCCTAGGCCGAACCCCAGCCCTAAGACGAGAAAGGCAAATCAGCCAGGAATTAGGCATGTCCCCAAGGAAAAAGCTGTGGAGGCAGGCATGTTGTGGTACTTTTGCGCTCTTCTTGGCTAGTCCTTCGCAGCTGCTGTGTTCTTGGAACTCAGGGCTTTCTGGTTAATAGAACCCTTACCCTAGGCGTAACTCAAACCTTAACCCTAGGAAGGAAAATCAGCCTATGGTTCGGGATGCTCTCATGGAAATATCAGTGGTGGCAGCCAAGTTGCGTCACTTTTGCGCTCCCCTTGGGATGCCTTTCGCAGCTGCAGTGTGCCTGGAGCCCAGGGCTTCCTGGTTTTAAAAGTCCTAGGCCTAAGCCTAACAGTAACCCTAGGAAGGTAAATCAGCCGGGTATTAGGGTTCTTCCTAAGGGAAAAGCCGTGAAAGCAGCCATGTTGTGGCACTTCTGCACTCCCTTTGGGATGCCTTTGGCAGATGAAGTAAGCCTGGAACTCAGGGCTTCCTGGTTAAAGAAATCCAAGCCCTAGGCTGAACCCTAACCCTAACTCTAGGCAGATAAATCAGCCTAGGTATAGGGATGGTGCCAAGGAAAAAGCTGTGAAAGCTGCCATGTTGTTGCACTTTTGTACTCCCCTTGGGATGCCTTGAACAGCTGCAGTGTGCCTGGAGCTAAGGGCTTCCTAGTTTTAAAAATCCTAGCCCTAGGCCTAAGCCTAACAGTAACCCTGGGAAGGGAAATCAGCCTGGTGTTAGGCTTCTTGCCAAGGAAAAAGCCGTGAAAGCAGCCATGTTGTGGCACTTTTGCACTCCCTTTTGGATGCCTTTCACAGCTCCAGTGTGCCTGGAACTCAGGGCTTCCTGATTTTAAAAATCCTAGCCCTAGGCCGAACCCCAGCCCTAAGACGAGAAAGGCAAATCAGCCAGGAATTAGGCATGTCCCCAAGGAAAGAGCTGTGGAGGCAGGCATGTTGTGGTACTTTTGCGCTCTTCTTGGCTAGTCCTTCGCAGCTGCTGTGTTCTTGGAACTCAGGGCTTTCTGGTTAATAGAACCCTTACCCTAGGCGTAACTCAAACCTTAACCCTAGGAAGGAAAATCAGCCTATGGTTCGGGATGCTCTCATGGAAATATCAGTGGTGGCAGCCAAGTTGCGTCACTTTTGCGCTCCCCTTGGGATGCCTTTCGCAGCTGCAGTGTGCCTGGAGCCCAGGGCTTCCTGGTTTTAAAAGTCCTAGGCCTAAGCCTAACAGTAACCCTAGGAAGGTAAATCAGCCGGGTATTAGGGTTCTTCCTAAGGGAAAAGCCGTGAAAGCAGCCATGTTGTGGCACTTCTGCACTCCCTTTGGGATGCCTTTGGCAGATGAAGTAAGCCTGGAACTCAGGGCTTCCTGGTTAAAGAAATCCAAGCCCTAGGCTGAACCCTAACCCTAACTCTAGGCAGATAAATCAGCCTAGGTATAGGGATGGTGCCAAGGAAAAAGCTGTGAAAGCTGCCATGTTGTTGCACTTTTGTACTCCCCTTGGGATGCCTTGAACAGCTGCAGTGTGCCTGGAGCTAAGGGCTTCCTAGTTTTAAAAATCCTAGCCCTAGGCCTAAGCCTAACAGTAACCCTGGGAAGGGAAATCAGCCTGGTGTTAGGCTTCTTGCCAAGGAAAAAGCCGTGAAAGCAGCCATGTTGTGGCACTTTTGCACTCCCTTTTGGATGCCTTTCACAGCTCCAGTGTGCCTGGAACTCAGGGCTTCCTGATTTTAAAAATCCTAGCCCTAGGCCGAACCTCAGCCCTAAGACGAGAAAGGCAAATCAGCCAGGAATTAGGCATGTCCCCAAGGAAAAAGCTGTGGAGGCAGGCATGTTGTGGTACTTTTGCGCTCTTCTTGGCTAGTCCTTCGCAGCTGCTGTGTTCTTGGAACTCAGGGCTTTCTGGTTAATAGAACCCTTACCCTAGGCGTAACTCAAACCTTAACCCTAGGAAGGAAAATCAGCCTATGGTTCGGGATGCTCTCATGGAAATATCAGTGGTGGCAGCCAAGTTGCGTCACTTTTGCGCTCCCCTTGGGATGCCTTTCGCAGCTGCAGTGTGCCTGGAGCCCAGGGCTTCCTGGTTTTAAAAGTCCTAGGCCTAAGCCTAACAGTAACCCTAGGAAGGTAAATCAGACGGGTATTAGGGTTCTTCCTAAGGGAAAAGCCGTGAAAGCAGCCATGTTGTGGCACTTCTGCACTCCCTTTGGGATGCCTTTGGCAGATGAAGTAAGCCTGGAACTCAGGGCTTCCTGGTTAAAGAAATCCAAGCCCTAGGCTGAACCCTAACCCTAACCCTAGGCAGATAAATCAGCCTAGGTATAGGGATGGTGCCAAGGAAAAAGCTGTGAAAGCTGCCATGTTGTTGCACTTTTGTACTCCCCTTGGGATGCCTTGAACAGCTGCAGTGTGCCTGGAGCTAAGGGCTTCCTAGTTTTAAAAATCCTAGCCCTAGGCCTAAGCCTAACAGTAACCCTGGGAAGGGAAATCAGCCTGGTGTTAGGCTTCTTGCCAAGGAAAAAGCCGTGAAAGCAGCCATGTTGTGGCACTTTTGCACTCCCTTTTGGATGCCTTTCACAGCTCCAGTGTGCCTGGAACTCAGGGCTTCCTGATTTTAAAAATCCTAGCCCTAGGCTGAACCCCAACCCTAAGACGAGAAAGGCAAATCAGCCAGGAATTAGGCATGTCCCCAAGGAAAAAGCTGTGGAGGCAGGCATGTTGTGGTACTTTTGCGCTCTTCTTGGCTAGTCCTTCGCAGCTGCTGTGTTCTTGGAACTCAGGGCTTTCTGGTTAATAGAACCCTTACCCTAGGCGTAACTCAAACCTTAACCCTAGGAAGGAAAATCAGCCTATGGTTCGGGATGCTCTCATGGAAATATCAGTGGTGGCAGCCAAGTTGCGTCACTTTTGCGCTCCCCTTGGGATGCCTTTCGCAGCTGCAGTGTGCCTGGAGCCCAGGGCTTCCTGGTTTTAAAAGTCCTAGGCCTAAGCCTAACAGTAACCCTAGGAAGGTAAATCAGCCGGGTATTAGGGTTCTTCCTAAGGGAAAAGCCGTGAAAGCAGCCATGTTGTGGCACTTCTGCACTCCCTTTGGGATGCCTTTGGCAGATGAAGTAAGCCTGGAACTCAGGGCTTCCTGGTTAAAGAAATCCAAGCCCTAGGCTGAACCCTAACCCTAACCCTAACCCTAGGCAGATAAATCAGCCTAGGTATAGGGATGGTGCCAAGGAAAAAGCTGTGAAAGCTGCCATGTTGTTGCACTTTTGTACTCCCCTTGGGATGCCTTGAACAGATGCAGTGTGCCTGGAGCTAAGGGCTTCCTAGTTTTAAAAATCCTAGCCCTAGGCCTAAGCCTAACAGTAACCCTGGGAAGGGAAATCAGCCTGGTGTTAGGCTTCTTGCCAAGGAAAAAGCCGTGAAAGCAGCCATGTTGTGGCACTTTTGCACTCCCTTTTGGATGCCTTTCACAGCTCCAGTGTGCCTGGAACTCAGGGCTTCCTGATTTTAAAAATCCTAGCCCTAGGCCGAACCCCAGCCCTAAGACGAGAAAGGCAAATCAGCCAGGAATTAGGCATGTCCCCAAGGAAAGAGCTGTGGAGGCAGGCATGTTGTGGTACTTTTGCGCTCTTCTTGGCTAGTCCTTCGCAGCTGCTGTGTTCTTGGAACTCAGGGCTTTCTGGTTAATAGAACCCTTACCCTAGGCGTAACTCAAACCTTAACCCTAGGAAGGAAAATCAGCCTATGGTTCGGGATGCTCTCATGGAAATATCAGTGGTGGCAGCCAAGTTGCGTCACTTTTGCGCTCCCCTTGGGATGCCTTTCGCAGCTGCAGTGTGCCTGGAGCCCAGGGCTTCCTGGTTTTAAAAGTCCTAGGCCTAAGCCTAACAGTAACCCTAGGAAGGTAAATCAGCCGGGTATTAGGGTTCTTCCTAAGGGAAAAGCCGTGAAAGCAGCCATGTTGTGGCACTTCTGCACTCCCTTTGGGATGCCTTTGGCAGATGAAGTAAGCCTGGAACTCAGGGCTTCCTGGTTAAAGAAATCCAAGCCCTAGGCTGAACCCTAACCCTAACTCTAGGCAGATAAATCAGCCTAGGTATAGGGATGGTGCCAAGGAAAAAGCTGTGAAAGCTGCCATGTTGTTGCACTTTTGTACTCCCCTTGGGATGCCTTGAACAGCTGCAGTGTGCCTGGAGCTAAGGGCTTCCTAGTTTTAAAAATCCTAGCCCTAGGCCTAAGCCTAACAGTAACCCTGGGAAGGGAAATCAGCCTGGTGTTAGGCTTCTTGCCAAGGAAAAAGCCGTGAAAGCAGCCATGTTGTGGCACTTTTGCACTCCCTTTTGGATGCCTTTCACAGCTCCAGTGTGCCTGGAACTCAGGGCTTCCTGATTCTAAAAATCCTAGCCCTAGGCCGAACCTCAACCCTAAGACGAGAAAGGCAAATAAGCCAGGAATTAGGCATGTCCCCAAGGAAAAAGCTGTGGAGGCAGGCATGTTGTGGTACTTTTGCGCTCTTCTTGGCTAGTCCTTCGCAGCTGCTGTGTTCTTGGAACTCAGGGCTTTCTGGTTAATAGAACCCTTACCCTAGGCGTAACTCAAACCTTAACCCTAGGAAGGAAAATCAGCCTATGGTTCGGGATGCTCTCATGGAAATATCAGTGGTGGCAGCCAAGTTGCGTCACTTTTGCGCTCCCCTTGGGATGCCTTTCGCAGCTGCAGTGTGCCTGGAGCCCAGGGCTTCCTGGTTTTAAAAGTCCTAGGCCTAAGCCTAACAGTAACCCTAGGAAGGTAAATCAGCCGGGTATTAGGGTTCTTCCTAAGGGAAAAGCCGTGAAAGCAGCCATGTTGTGGCACTTCTGCACTCCCTTTGGGATGCCTTTGGCAGATGAAGTAAGCCTGGAACTCAGGGCTTCCTGGTTAAAGGAATCCAAGCCCTAGGCTGAACCCTAACCCTAACCCTAACCCTAGGCAGATAAATCAGCCTAGGTATAGGGATGGTGCCAAGGAAAAAGCTGTGAAAGCTGCCATGTTGTTGCACTTTTGTACTCCCCTTGGGATGCCTTGAACAGCTGCAGTGTGCCTGGAGCTAAGGGCTTCCTAGTTTTAAAAATCCTAGCCCTAGGCCTAAGCCTAACAGTAACCCTGGGAAGGGAAATCAGCCTGGTGTTAGGCTTCTTGCCAAGGAATAAGCCGTGAAAGCAGCCATGTTGTGGCACTTTTGCACTCCCTTTTGGATGCCTTTCACAGCTCCAGTGTGCCTGGAACTCAGGGCTTCCTGATTTTAAAAATCCTAGCCCTAGGCCGAACCTCAGCCCTAAGACGAGAAAGGCAAATCAGCCAGGAATTAGGCATGTCCCCAAGGAAAAAGCTGTGGAGGCAGGCATGTTGTGGTACTTTTGCGCTCTTCTTGGCTAGTCCTTCGCAGCTGCTGTGTTCTTGGAACTCAGGGCTTTCTGGTTAATAGAACCCTTACCCTAGGCGTAACTCAAACCTTAACCCTAGGAAGGAAAATCAGCCTATGGTTCGGGATGCTCTCATGGAAATATCAGTGGTGGCAGCCAAGTTGCGTCACTTTTGCGCTCCCCCTGGGATGCCTTTCGCAGCTGCAGTGTGCCTGGAGCCCAGGGCTTCCTGGTTTTAAAAGTCCTAGGCCTAAGCCTAACAGTAACCCTAGGAAGGTAAATCAGCCGGGTATTAGGGTTCTTCCTAAGGGAAAAGCCGTGAAAGCAGCCATGTTGTGGCACTTCTGCACTCCCTTTGGGATGCCTTTGGCAGATGAAGTAAGCCTGGAACTCAGGGCTTCCTGGTTAAAGGAATCCAAGCCCTAGGCTAAACCCTAACCCTAACCCTAACCCTAGGCAGATAAATCAGCCTAGGTATAGGGATGGTGCCAAGGAAAAAGCTGTGAAAGCTGCCATGTTGTTGCACTTTTGTACTCCCCTTGGGATGCCTTGAACAGCTGCAGTGTGCCTGGAGCTAAGGGCTTCCTAGTTTTAAAAATCCTAGCCCTAGGCCTAAGCCTAACAGTAACCCTGGGAAGGGAAATCAGCCTGGTGTTAGGCTTCTTGCCAAGGAAAAAGCCGTGAAAGCAGCCATGTTGTGGCACTTTTGCACTCCCTTTTGGATGCCTTTCACAGCTGCAGTGTGCCTGGAACTCAGGGCTTCCTGATTTTAAAAATCCTAGCCCTAGGCCGAACCTCAGCCCTAAGACGAGAAAGGCAAATCAGCCAGGAATTAGGCATGTCCCCAAGGAAAAAGCTGTGGAGGCAGGCATGTTGTGGTACTTTTGCGCTCTTCTTGGCTAGTCCTTCGCAGCTGCTGTGTTCTTGGAACTCAGGGCTTTCTGGTTAATAGAACCCTTACCCTAGGCGTAACTCAAACCTTAACCCTAGGAAGGAAAATCAGCCTATGGTTCGGGATGCTCTCATGGAAATATCAGTGGTGGCAGCCAAGTTGCGTCACTTTTGCGCTCCCCTTGGGATGCCTTTCGCAGCTGCAGTGTGCCTGGAGCCCAGGGCTTCCTGGTTTTAAAAGTCCTAGGCCTAAGCCTAACAGTAACCCTAGGAAGGTAAATCAGCCGGGTATTAGGGTTCTTCCTAAGGGAAAAGCCGTGAAAGCAGCCATGTTGTGGCACTTCTGCACTCCCTTTGGGATGCCTTTGGCAGATGAAGTAAGCCTGGAACTCAGGGCTTCCTGGTTAAAGAAATCCAAGCCCTAGGCTGAACCCTAACCCTAACCCTAACCCTAGGCAGATAAATCAGCCTAGGTATAGGGATGGTGCCAAGGAAAAAGCTGTGAAAGCTGCCATGTTGTTGCACTTTTGTACTCCCCTTGGGATGCCTTGAACAGCTGCAGTGTGCCTGGAGCTAAGGGCTTCCTAGTTTTAAAAATCCTAGCCCTAGGCCTAAGCCTAACAGTAACCCTGGGAAGGGAAATCAGCCTGGTGTTAGGCTTCTTGCCAAGGAAAAAGCCGTGAAAGCAGCCATGTTGTGGCACTTTTGCACTCCCTTTTGGATGCCTTTCACAGCTCCAGTGTGCCTGGAACTCAGGGCTTCCTGATTTTAAAAATCCTAGCCCTAGGCCGAACCCCAACCCTAAGACGAGAAAGGCAAATCAGCCAGGAATTAGGCATGTCCCCAAGGAAAAAGCTGTGGAGGCAGGCATGTTGTGGTACTTTTGCGCTCTTCTTGGCTAGTCCTTCGCAGCTGCTGTGTTCTTGGAACTCAGGGCTTTCTGGTTAATAGAACCCTTACCCTAGGCGTAACTCAAACCTTAAGCCTAGGAAGGAAAATCAGCCTATGGTTCGGGATGCTCTCATGGAAATATCAGTGGTGGCAGCCAAGTTGCGTCACTTTTGCGCTCCCCCTGGGATGCCTTTCGCAGCTGCAGTGTGCCTGGAGCCCAGGGCTTCCTGGTTTTAAAAGTCCTAGGCCTAAGCCTAACAGTAACCCTAGGAAGGTAAATCAGCCGGGTATTAGGGTTCTTCCTAAGGGAAAAGCCGTGAAAGCAGCCATGTTGTGGCACTTCTGCACTCCCTTTGGGATGCCTTTGGCAGATGAAGTAAGCCTGGAACTCAGGGCTTCCTGGTTAAAGAAATCCAAGCCCTAGGCTGAACCCTAACCCTAACTCTAGGCAGATAAATCAGCCTAGGTATAGGGATGGTGCCAAGGAAAAAGCTGTGAAAGCTGCCATGTTGTTGCACTTTTGTACTCCCCTTGGGATGCCTTGAACAGATGCAGTGTGCCTGGAGCTAAGGGCTTCCTAGTTTTAAAAATCCTAGCCCTAGGCCTAAGCCTAACAGTAACCCTGGGAAGGGAAATCAGCCTGGTGTTAGGCTTCTTGCCAAGGAAAAAGCCGTGAAAGCAGCCATGTTGTGGCACTTTTGCACTCCCTTTTGGATGCCTTTCACAGCTCCAGTGTGCCTGGAACTCAGGGCTTCCTGATTTTAAAAATCCTAGCCCTAGGCCGAACCCCAGCCCTAAGACGAGAAAGGCAAATCAGCCAGGAATTAGGCATGTCCCCAAGGAAAAAGCTGTGGAGGCAGGCATGTTGTGGTACTTTTGCGCTCTTCTTGGCTAGTCCTTCGCAGCTGCTGTGTTCTTGGAACTCAGGGCTTTCTGGTTAATAGAACCCTTACCCTAGGCGTAACTCAAACCTTAACCCTAGGAAGGAAAATCAGCCTATGGTTCGGGATGCTCTCATGGAAATATCAGTGGTGGCAGCCAAGTTGCGTCACTTTTGCGCTCCCCTTGGGATGCCTTTCGCAGCTGCAGTGTGCCTGGAGCCCAGGGCTTCCTGGTTTTAAAAGTCCTAGGCCTAAGCCTAACAGTAACCCTAGGAAGGTAAATCAGCCGGGTATTAGGGTTCTTCCTAAGGGAAAAGCCGTGAAAGCAGCCATGTTGTGGCACTTCTGCACTCCCTTTGGGATGCCTTTGGCAGATGAAGTAAGCCTGGAACTCAGGGCTTCCTGGTTAAAGAAATCCAAGCCCTAGGCTGAACCCTAACCCTAACTCTAGGCAGATAAATCAGCCTAGGTATAGGGATGGTGCCAAGGAAAAAGCTGTGAAAGCTGCCATGTTGTTGCACTTTTGTACTCCCCTTGGGATGCCTTGAACAGCTGCAGTGTGCCTGGAGCTAAGGGCTTCCTAGTTTTAAAAATCCTAGCCCTAGGCCTAAGCCTAACAGTAACCCTGGGAAGGGAAATCAGCCTGGTGTTAGGCTTCTTGCCAAGGAAAAAGCCGTGAAAGCAGCCATGTTGTGGCACTTTTGCACTCCCTTTTGGATGCCTTTCACAGCTCCAGTGTGCCTGGAACTCAGGGCTTCCTGATTTTAAAAATCCTAGCCCTAGGCCGAACCCCAACCCTAAGACGAGAAAGGCAAATCAGCCAGGAATTAGGCATGTCCCCAAGGAAAAAGCTGTGGAGGCAGGCATGTTGTGGTACTTTTGCGCTCTTCTTGGCTAGTCCTTCGCAGCTGCTGTGTTCTTGGAACTCAGGGCTTTCTGGTTAATAGAACCCTTACCCTAGGCGTAACTCAAACCTTAACCCTAGGAAGGAAAATCAGCCTATGGTTCGGGATGCTCTCATGGAAATATCAGTGGTGGCAGCCAAGTTGCGTCACTTTTGCGCTCCCCCTGGGATGCCTTTCGCAGCTGCAGTGTGCCTGGAGCCCAGGGCTTCCTGGTTTTAAAAGTCCTAGGCCTAAGCCTAACAGTAACCCTAGGAAGGTAAATCAGCCGGGTATTAGGGTTCTTCCTAAGGGAAAAGCCGTGAAAGCAGCCATGTTGTGGCACTTCTGCACTCCCTTTGGGATGCCTTTGGCAGATGAAGTAAGCCTGGAACTCAGGGCTTCCTGGTTAAAGAAATCCAAGCCCTAGGCTGAACCCTAACCCTAACCCTAGGCAGATAAATCAGCCTAGGTATAGGGATGGTGCCAAGGAAAAAGCTGTGAAAGCTGCCATGTTGTTGCACTTTTGTACTCCCCTTGGGATGCCTTGAACAGCTGCAGTGTGCCTGGAGCTAAGGGCTTCCTAGTTTTAAAAATCCTAGCCCTAGGCCTAAGCCTAACAGTAACCCTGGGAAGGGAAATCAGCCTGGTGTTAGGCTTCTTGCCAAGGAAAAAGCCGTGAAAGCAGCCATGTTGTGGCACTTTTGCACTCCCTTTTGGATGCCTTTCACAGCTCCAGTGTGCCTGGAACTCAGGGCTTCCTGATTTTAAAAATCCTAGCCCTAGGCTGAACCCCAACCCTAAGACGAGAAAGGCAAATCAGCCAGGAATTAGGCATGTCCCCAAGGAAAAAGCTGTGGAGGCAGGCATGTTGTGGTACTTTTGCGCTCTTCTTGGCTAGTCCTTCGCAGCTGCTGTGTTCTTGGAACTCAGGGCTTTCTGGTTAATAGAACCCTTACCCTAGGCGTAACTCAAACCTTAACCCTAGGAAGGAAAATCAGCCTATGGTTCGGGATGCTCTCATGGAAATATCAGTGGTGGCAGCCAAGTTGCGTCACTTTTGCGCTCCCCTTGGGATGCCTTTCGCAGCTGCAGTGTGCCTGGAGCCCAGGGCTTCCTGGTTTTAAAAGTCCTAGGCCTAAGCCTAACAGTAACCCTAGGAAGGTAAATCAGCCGGGTATTAGGGTTCTTCCTAAGGGAAAAGCCGTGAAAGCAGCCATGTTGTGGCACTTCTGCACTCCCTTTGGGATGCCTTTGGCAGATGAAGTAAGCCTGGAACTCAGGGCTTCCTGGTTAAAGAAATCCAAGCCCTAGGCTGAACCCTAACCCTAACCCTAACCCTAGGCAGATAAATCAGCCTAGGTATAGGGATGGTGCCAAGGAAAAAGCTGTGAAAGCTGCCATGTTGTTGCACTTTTGTACTCCCCTTGGGATGCCTTGAACAGCTGCAGTGTGCCTGGAGCTAAGGGCTTCCTAGTTTTAAAAATCCTAGCCCTAGGCCTAAGCCTAACAGTAACCCTGGGAAGGGAAATCAGCCTGGTGTTAGGCTTCTTGCCAAGGAAAAAGCCGTGAAAGCAGCCATGTTGTGGCACTTTTGCACTCCCTTTTGGATGCCTTTCACAGCTCCAGTGTGCCTGGAACTCAGGGCTTCCTGATTTTAAAAATCCTAGCCCTAGGCCGAACCCCAACCCTAAGACGAGAAAGGCAAATCAGCCAGGAATTAGGCATGTCCCCAAGGAAAAAGCTGTGGAGGCAGGCATGTTGTGGTACTTTTGCGCTCTTCTTGGCTAGTCCTTCGCAGCTGCTGTGTTCTTGGAACTCAGGGCTTTCTGGTTAATAGAACCCTTACCCTAGGCGTAACTCAAACCTTAACCCTAGGAAGGAAAATCAGCCTATGGTTCGGGATGCTCTCATGGAAATATCAGTGGTGGCAGCCAAGTTGCGTCACTTTTGCGCTCCCCTTGGGATGCCTTTCGCAGCTGCAGTGTGCCTGGAGCCCAGGGCTTCCTGGTTTTAAAAGTCCTAGGCCTAAGCCTAACAGTAACCCTAGGAAGGTAAATCAGCCGGGTATTAGGGTTCTTCCTAAGGGAAAAGCCGTGAAAGCAGCCATGTTGTGGCACTTCTGCACTCCCTTTGGGATGCCTTTGGCAGATGAAGTAAGCCTGGAACTCAGGGCTTCCTGGTTAAAGGAATCCAAGCCCTAGGCTGAACCCTAACCCTAACCCTAACCCTAGGCAGATAAATCAGCCTAGGTATAGGGATGGTGCCAAGGAAAAAGCTGTGAAAGCTGCCATGTTGTTGCACTTTTGTACTCCCCTTGGGATGCCTTGAACAGCTGCAGTGTGCCTGGAGCTAAGGGCTTCCTAGTTTTAAAAATCCTAGCCCTAGGCCTAAGCCTAACAGTAACCCTGGGAAGGGAAATCAGCCTGGTGTTAGGCTTCTTGCCAAGGAAAAAGCCGTGAAAGCAGCCATGTTGTGGCACTTTTGCACTCCCTTTTGGATGCCTTTCACAGCTCCAGTGTGCCTGGAACTCAGGGCTTCCTGATTTTAAAAATCCTAGCCCTAGGCCGAACCTCAGCCCTAAGACGAGAAAGGCAAATCAGCCAGGAATTAGGCATGTCCCCAAGGAAAAAGCTGTGGAGGCAGGCATGTTGTGGTACTTTTGCGCTCTTCTTGGCTAGTCCTTCGCAGCTGCTGTGTTCTTGGAACTCAGGGCTTTCTGGTTAATAAAACCCTTACCCTAGGCGTAACTCAAACCTTAACCCTAGGAAGGAAAATCAGCCTATGGTTCGGGATGCTCTCATGGAAATATCAGTGGTGGCAGCCAAGTTGCGTCACTTTTGCGCTCCCCTTGGGATGCCTTTCGCAGCTGCAGTGTGCCTGGAGCCCAGGGCTTCCTGGTTTTAAAAGTCCTAGGCCTAAGCCTAACAGTAACCCTAGGAAGGTAAATCAGCCGGGTATTAGGGTTCTTCCTAAGGGAAAAGCCGTGAAAGCAGCCATGTTGTGGCACTTCTGCACTCCCTTTGGGATGCCTTTGGCAGATGAAGTAAGCCTGGAACTCAGGGCTTCCTGGTTAAAGAAATCCAAGCCCTAGGCTCAACCCTAACCCTAACCCTAACCCTAGGCAGATAAATCAGCCTAGGTATAGGGATGGTGCCAAGGAAAAAGCTGTGAAAGCTGCCATGTTGTTGCACTTTTGTACTCCCCTTGGGATGCCTTGAACAGATGCAGTGTGCCTGGAGCTAAGGGCTTCCTAGTTTTAAAAATCCTAGCCCTAGGCCTAAGCCTAACAGTAACCCTGGGAAGGCAAATCAGCCTGGTGTTAGGCTTCTTGCCAAGGAAAAAGCCGTGAAAGCAGCCATGTTGTGGCACTTTTGCACTCCCTTTTGGATGCCTTTCACAGCTGCAGTGTGCCTGGAACTCAGGGCTTCCTGATTTTAAAAATCCTAGCCCTAGGCCGAACCCCAGCCCTAAGACGAGAAAGGCAAATCAGCCAGGAATTAGGCATGTCCCCAAGGAAAAAGCTGTGGAGGCAGGCATGTTGTGGTACTTTTGCGCTCTTCTTGGCTAGTCCTTCGCAGCTGCTGTGTTCTTGGAACTCAGGGCTTTCTGGTTAATAGAACCCTTACCCTAGGCGTAACTCAAACCTTAACCCTAGGAAGGAAAATCAGCCTATGGTTCGGGATGATCTCATGGAAATATCAGTGGTGGCAGCCAAGTTGCATCACTTTTGCGCTCCCCTTGGGATGCCTTTCGCAGCTGCAGTGTGCCTGGAGCCCAGGGCTTCCTGGTTTTAAAAGTCCTAGGCCTAAGCCTAACAGTAACCCTAGGAAGGTAAATCAGCCGGGTATTAGGGTTCTTCCTAAGGGAAAAGCCGTGAAAGCAGCCATGTTGTGGCACTTCTGCACTCCCTTTGGGATGCCTTTGGCAGATGAAGTAAGCCTGGAACTCAGGGCTTCCTGGTTAAAGAAATCCAAGCCCTAGGCTGAACCCTAACCCTAACCCTAACCCTAGGCAGATAAATCAGCCTAGGTATAGGGATGGTGCCAAGGAAAAAGCTGTGAAAGCTGCCATGTTGTTGCACTTTTGTACTCCCCTTGGGATGCCTTGAACAGCTGCAGTGTGCCTGGAGCTAAGGGCTTCCTAGTTTTAAAAATCCTAGCCCTAGGCCTAAGCCTAACAGTAACCCTGGGAAGGGAAATCAGCCTGGTGTTAGGCTTCTTGCCAAGGAAAAAGCCGTGAAAGCAGCCATGTTGTGGCACTTTTGCACTCCCTTTTGGATGCCTTTCACAGCTGCAGTGTGCCTGGAACTCAGGGCTTCCTGATTTTAAAAATCCTAGCCCTAGGCCGAACCCCAACCCTAAGACGAGAAAGGCAAATCAGCCAGGAATTAGGCATGTCCCCAAGGAAAAAGCTGTGGAGGCAGGCATGTTGTGGTACTTTTGCGCTCTTCTTGGCTAGTCCTTCGCAGCTGCTGTGTTCTTGGAACTCAGGGCTTTCTGGTTAATAGAACCCTTACCCTAGGCGTAACTCAAACCTTAACCCTAGGAAGGAAAATCAGCCTATGGTTCGGGATGCTCTCATGGAAATATCAGTGGTGGCAGCCAAGTTGCGTCACTTTTGCGCTCCCCTTGGGATGCCTTTCGCAGCTGCAGTGTGCCTGGAGCCCAGGGCTTCCTGGTTTTAAAAGTCCTAGGCCTAAGCCTAACAGTAACCCTAGGAAGGTAAATCAGCCGGGTATTAGGGTTCTTCCAAAGGGAAAAGCCGTGAAAGCAGCCATGTTGTGGCACTTCTGCACTCCCTTTGGGATGCCTTTGGCAGATGAAGTAAGCCTGGAACTCAGGGCTTCCTGGTTAAAGAAATCCAAGCCCTAGGCTGAACCCTAACCCTAACTCTAGGCAGATAAATCAGCCTAGGTATAGGGATGGTGCCAAGGAAAAAGCTGTGAAAGCTGCCATGTTGTTGCACTTTTGTACTCCCCTTGGGATGCCTTGAACAGCTGCAGTGTGCCTGGAGCTAAGGGCTTCCTAGTTTTAAAAATCCTAGCCCTAGGCCTAAGCCTAACAGTAACCCTGGGAAGGGAAATCAGCCTGGTGTTAGGCTTCTTGCCAAGGAAAAAGCCGTGAAAGCAGCCATGTTGTGGCACTTTTGCACTCCCTTTTGGATGCCTTTCACAGCTCCAGTGTGCCTGGAACTCAGGGCTTCCTGATTTTAAAAATCCTAGCCCTAGGCCGAACCCCAACCCTAAGACGAGAAAGGCAAATCAGCCAGGAATTAGGCATGTCCCCAAGGAAAAAGCTGTGGAGGCAGGCATGTTGTGGTACTTTTGCGCTCTTCTTGGCTAGTCCTTCGCAGCTGCTGTGTTCTTGGAACTCAGGGCTTTCTGGTTAATAGAACCCTTACCCTAGGCGTAACTCAAACCTTAACCCTAGGAAGGAAAATCAGCCTATGGTTCGGGATGCTCTCATGGAAATATCAGTGGTGGCAGCCAAGTTGCATCACTTTTGCGCTCCCCTTGGGATGCCTTTCGCAGCTGCAGTGTGCCTGGAGCCCAGGGCTTCCTGGTTTTAAAAGTCCTAGGCCTAAGCCTAACAGTAACCCTAGGAAGGTAAATCAGCCGGGTATTAGGGTTCTTCCTAAGGGAAAAGCCGTGAAAGCAGCCATGTTGTGGCACTTCTGCACTCCCTTTGGGATGCCTTTGGCAGATGAAGTAAGCCTGGAACTCAGGGCTTCCTGGTTAAAGAAATCCAAGCCCTAGGCTGAACCCTAACCCTAACTCTAGGCAGATAAATCAGCCTAGGTATAGGGATGGTGCCAAGGAAAAAGCTGTGAAAGCTGCCATGTTGTTGCACTTTTGTACTCCCCTTGGGATGCCTTGAACAGCTGCAGTGTGCCTGGAGCTAAGGGCTTCCTAGTTTTAAAAATCCTAGCCCTAGGCCTAAGCCTAACAGTAACCCTGGGAAGGGAAATCAGCCTGGTGTTAGGCTTCTTGCCAAGGAAAAAGCCGTGAAAGCAGCCATGTTGTGGCACTTTTGCACTCCCTTTTGGATGCCTTTCACAGCTCCAGTGTGCCTGGAACTCAGGGCTTCCTGATTTTAAAAATCCTAGCCCTAGGCCGAACCCCAACCCTAAGACGAGAAAGGCAAATCAGCCAGGAATTAGGCATGTCCCCAAGGAAAAAGCTGTGGAGGCAGGCATGTTGTGGTACTTTTGCGCTCTTCTTGGCTAGTCCTTCGCAGCTGCTGTGTTCTTGGAACTCAGGGCTTTCTGGTTAATAGAACCCTTACCCTAGGCGTAACTCAAACCTTAACCCTAGGAAGGAAAATCAGCCTATGGTTCGGGATGCTCTCATGGAAATATCAGTGGTGGCAGCCAAGTTGCGTCACTTTTGCGCTCCCCCTGGGATGCCTTTCGCAGCTGCAGTGTGCCTGGAGCCCAGGGCTTCCTGGTTTTAAAAGTCCTAGGCCTAAGCCTAACAGTAACCCTAGGAAGGTAAATCAGCCGGGTATTAGGGTTCTTCCTAAGGGAAAAGCCGTGAAAGCAGCCATGTTGTGGCACTTCTGCACTCCCTTTGGGATGCCTTTGGCAGATGAAGTAAGCCTGGAACTCAGGGCTTCCTGGTTAAAGAAATCCAAGCCCTAGGCTGAACCCTAACCCTAACCCTAGGCAGATAAATCAGCCTAGGTATAGGGATGGTGCCAAGGAAAAAGCTGTGAAAGCTGCCATGTTGTTGCACTTTTGTACTCCCCTTGGGATGCCTTGAACAGCTGCAGTGTGCCTGGAGCTAAGGGCTTCCTAGTTTTAAAAATCCTAGCCCTAGGCCTAAGCCTAACAGTAACCCTGGGAAGGGAAATCAGCCTGGTGTTAGGCTTCTTGCCAAGGAAAAGGCCGTGAAAGCAGCCATGTTGTGGCACTTTTGCACTCCCTTTTGGATGCCTTTCACAGCTCCAGTGTGCCTGGAACTCAGGGCTTCCTGATTTTAAAAATCCTAGCCCTAGGCCGAACCCCAACCCTAAGACGAGAAAGGCAAATCAGCCAGGAATTAGGCATGTCCCCAAGGAAAAAGCTGTGGAGGCAGGCATGTTGTGGTACTTTTGCGCTCTTCTTGGCTAGTCCTTCGCAGCTGCTGTGTTCTTGGAACTCAGGGCTTTCTGGTTAATAGAACCCTTACCCTAGGCGTAACTCAAACCTTAAGCCTAGGAAGGAAAATCAGCCTATGGTTCGGGATGCTCTCATGGAAATATCAGTGGTGGCAGCCAAGTTGCGTCACTTTTGCGCTGCCCTTGGGAAGCCTTTCGCAGCTGCAGTGTGCCTGGAGCCCAGGGCTTCCTGGTTTTAAAAGTCCTAGGCCTAAGCCTAACAGTAACCCTAGGAAGGTAAATCAGCCGGGTATTAGGGTTCTTCCTAAGGGAAAAGCCGTGAAAGCAGCCATGTTGTGGCACTTCTGCACTCCCTTTGGGATGCCTTTGGCAGATGAAGTAAGCCTGGAACTCAGGGCTTCCTGGTTAAAGAAATCCAAGCCCTAGGCTGAACCCTAACCCTAACCCTAGGCAGATAAATCAGCCTAGGTATAGGGATGGTGCCAAGGAAAAAGCTGTGAAAGCTGCCATGTTGTTGCACTTTTGTACTCCCCTTGGGATGCCTTGAACAGCTGCAGTGTGCCTGGAGCTAAGGGCTTCCTAGTTTTAAAAATCCTAGCCCTAGGCCTAAGCCTAACAGTAACCCTGGGAAGGGAAATCAGCCTGGTGTTAGGCTTCTTGCCAAGGAAAAAGCCGTGAAAGCAGCCATGTTGTGGCACTTTTGCACTCCCTTTTGGATGCCTTTCACAGCTCCAGTGTGCCTGGAACTCAGGGCTTCCTGATTTTAAAAATCCTAGCCCTAGGCTGAACCTCAACCCTAAGACGAGAAAGGCAAATCAGCCAGGAATTAGGCATGTCCCCAAGGAAAAAGCTGTGGAGGCAGGCATTTTGTTGTACTTTTGCGCTCTTCTTGGCTAGTCCTTCGCAGCTGCTGTGTTCTTGGAACTCAGGGCTTTCTGGTTAATAGAACCCTTACCCTAGGCGTAACTCAAACCTTAACCCTAGGAAGGAAAATCAGCCTATGGTTCGGGATGCTCTCATGGAAATATCAGTGGTGGCAGCCAAGTTGCGTCACTTTTGCGCTCCCCCTGGGATGCCTTTCGCAGCTGCAGTGTGCCTGGAGCCCAGGGCTTCCTGGTTTTAAAAGTCCTAGGCCTAAGCCTAACAGTAACCCTAGGAAGGTAAATCAGCCGGGTATTAGGGTTCTTCCTAAGGGAAAAGCCGTGAAAGCAGCCATGTTGTGGCACTTCTGCACTCCCTTTGGGATGCCTTTGGCAGATGAAGTAAGCCTGGAACTCAGGGCTTCCTGGTTAAAGAAATCCAAGCCCTAGGCTGAACCCTAACCCTAACCCTAACCCTAGGCAGATAAATCAGCCTAGGTATAGGGATGGTGCCAAGGAAAAAGCTGTGAAAGCTGCCATGTTGTTGCACTTTTGTACTCCCCTTGGGATGCCTTGAACAGCTGCAGTGTGCCTGGAGCTAAGGGCTTCCTAGTTTTAAAAATCCTAGCCCTAGGCCTAAGCCTAACAGTAACCCTGGGAAGGGAAATCAGCCTGGTGTTAGGCTTCTTGCCAAGGAAAAAGCCGTGAAAGCAGCCATGTTGTGGCACTTTTGCACTCCCTTTTGGATGCCTTTCACAGCTGCAGTGTGCCTGGAACTCAGGGCTTCCTGATTTTAAAAATCCTAGCCCTAGGCCGAACCTCAACCCTAAGACGAGAAAGGCAAATCAGCCAGGAATTAGGCATGTCCCCAAGGAAAAAGCTGTGGAGGCAGGCATGTTGTGGTACTTTTGCGCTCTTCTTGGCTAGTCCTTCGCAGCTGCTGTGTTCTTGGAACTCAGGGCTTTCTGGTTAATAGAACCCTTACCCTAGGCGTAACTCAAACCTTAACCCTAGGAAGGAAAATCAGCCTATGGTTCGGGATGATCTCATGGAAATATCAGTGGTGGCAGCCAAGTTGCGTCACTTTTGCGCTCCCCTTGGGATGCCTTTCGCAGCTGCAGTGTGCCTGGAGCCCAGGGCTTCCTGGTTTTAAAAGTCCTAGGCCTAAGCCTAACAGTAACCCTAGGAAGGTAAATCAGCCGGGTATTAGGGTTCTTCCTAAGGGAAAAGCCGTGAAAGCAGCCATGTTGTGGCACTTCTGCACTCCCTTTGGGATGCCTTTGGCAGATGAAGTAAGCCTGGAACTCAGGGCTTCCTGGTTAAAGAAATCCAAGCCCTAGGCTGAACCCTAACCCTAACTCTAGGCAGATAAATCAGCCTAGGTATAGGGATGGTGCCAAGGAAAAAGCTGTGAAAGCTGCCATGTTGTTGCACTTTTGTACTCCCCTTGGGATGCCTTGAACAGCTGCAGTGTGCCTGGAGCTAAGGGCTTCCTAGTTTTAAAAATCCTAGCCCTAGGCCTAAGCCTAACAGTAACCCTGGGAAGGGAAATCAGCCTGGTGTTAGGCTTCTTGCCAAGGAAAAAGCCGTGAAAGCAGCCATGTTGTGGCACTTTTGCACTCCCTTTTGGATGCCTTTCACAGCTGCAGTGTGCCTGGAACTCAGGGCTTCCTGATTTTAAAAATCCTAGCCCTAGGCCGAACCTCAACCCTAAGACGAGAAAGGCAAATCAGCCAGGAATTAGGCATGTCCCCAAGGAAAAAGCTGTGGAGGCAGGCATGTTGTGGTACTTTTGCACTCTTCTTGGGTAGTCCTTCGCAGCTGCTGTGTTCTTGGAACTCAGGGCTTTCTGGTTAATAGAACCCTTACCCTAGGCGTAACTCAAACCTTAACCCTAGGAAGGAAAATCAGCCTATGGTTCGGGATGCTCTCATGGAAATATCAGTGGTGGCAGCCAAGTTGCGTCACTTTTGCGCTCCCCTTGGGATGCCTTTCGCAGCTGCAATGTGCCTGGAGCCCAGGGCTTCCTGGTTTTAAAAGTCCTAGGCCTAAGCCTAACAGTAACCCTAGGAAGGTAAATCAGCCGGGTATTAGGGTTCTTCCTAAGGGAAAAGCCGTGAAAGCAGCCATGTTGTGGCACTTCTGCACTCCCTTTGGGATGCCTTTGGCAGATGAAGTAAGCCTGGAACTCAGGGCTTCCTGGTTAAAGAAATCCAAGCCCTAGGCTGAACCCTAACCCTAACCCTAACCCTAGGCAGATAAATCAGCCTAGGTATAGGGATGGTGCCAAGGAAAAAGCTGTGAAAGCTGCCATGTTGTTGCACTTTTGTACTCCCCTTGGGATGCCTTGAACAGCTGCAGTGTGCCTGGAGCTAAGGGCTTCCTAGTTTTAAAAATCCTAGCCCTAGGCCTAAGCCTAACAGTAACCCTGGGAAGGGAAATCAGCCTGGTGTTAGGCTTCTTGCCAAGGAAAAAGCCGTGAAAGCAGCCATGTTGTGGCACTTTTGCACTCCCTTTTGGATGCCTTTCACAGCTCCAGTGTGCCTGGAACTCAGGGCTTCCTGATTTTAAAAATCCTAGCCCTAGGCCGAACCTCAGCCCTAAGACGAGAAAGGCAAATCAGCCAGGAATTAGGCATGTCCCCAAGGAAAAAGCTGTGGAGGCAGGCATGTTGTGGTACTTTTGCGCTCTTCTTGGCTAGTCCTTCGCAGCTGCTGTGTTCTTGGAACTCAGGGCTTTCTGGTTAATAGAACCCTTACCCTAGGCGTAACTCAAACCTTAACCCTAGGAAGGAAAATCAGCCTATGGTTCGGGATGCTCTCATGGAAATATCAGTGGTGGCAGCCAAGTTGCGTCACTTTTGCGCTCCCCTTGGGATGCCTTTCGCAGCTGCAGTGTGCCTGGAGCCCAGGGCTTCCTGGTTTTAAAAGTCCTAGGCCTAAGCCTAACAGTAACCCTAGGAAGGTAAATCAGATGGGTATTAGGGTTCTTCCTAAGGGAAAAGCCGTGAAAGCAGCCATGTTGTGGCACTTCTGCACTCCCTTTGGGATGCCTTTGGCAGATGAAGTAAGCCTGGAACTCAGGGCTTCCTGGTTAAAGAAATCCAAGCCCTAGGCTGAACCCTAACCCTAACCCTAACCCTAGGCAGATAAATCAGCCTAGGTATAGGGATGGTGCCAAGGAAAAAGCTGTGAAAGCTGCCATGTTGTTGCACTTTTGTACTCCCCTTGGGATGCCTTGAACAGCTGCAGTGTGCCTGGAGCTAAGGGCTTCCTAGTTTTAAAAATCCTAGCCCTAGGCCTAAGCCTAACAGTAACCCTGGGAAGGGAAATCAGCCTGGTGTTAGGCTTCTTGCCAAGGAAAAAGCCGTGAAAGCAGCCATGTTGTGGCACTTTTGCACTCCCTTTTGGATGCCTTTCACAGCTCCAGTGTGCCTGGAACTCAGGGCTTCCTGATTTTAAAAATCCTAGCCCTAGGCCGAACCTCAACCCTAAGACGAGAAAGGCAAATCAGCCAGGAATTAGGCATGTCCCCAAGGAAAAAGCTGTGGAGGCAGGCATGTTGTGGTACTTTTGCGCTCTTCTTGGCTAGTCCTTCGCAGCTGCTGTGTTCTTGGAACTCAGGGCTTTCTGGTTAATAGAACCCTTACCCTAGGCGTAACTCAAACCTTAACCCTAGGAAGGAAAATCAGCCTATGGTTCGGGATGATCTCATGGAAATATCAGTGGTGGCAGCCAAGTTGCGTCACTTTTGCGCTCCCCTTGGGATGCCTTTCGCAGCTGCAGTGTGCCTGGAGCCCAGGGCTTCCTGGTTTTAAAAGTCCTAGGCCTAAGCCTAACAGTAACCCTAGGAAGGTAAATCAGCCGGGTATTAGGGTTCTTCCTAAGGGAAAAGCCGTGAAAGCAGCCATGTTGTGGCACTTCTGCACTCCCTTTGGGATGCCTTTGGCAGATGAAGTAAGCCTGGAACTCAGGGCTTCCTGGTTAAAGAAATCCAAGCCCTAGGCTGAACCCTAACCCTAACTCTAGGCAGATAAATCAGCCTAGGTATAGGGATGGTGCCAAGGAAAAAGCTGTGAAAGCTGCCATGTTGTTGCACTTTTGTACTCCCCTTGGGATGCCTTGAACAGCTGCAGTGTGCCTGGAGCTAAGGGCTTCCTAGTTTTAAAAATCCTAGCCCTAGGCCTAAGCCTAACAGTAACCCTGGGAAGGGAAATCAGCCTGGTGTTAGGCTTCTTGCCAAGGAAAAAGCCGTGAAAGCAGCCATGTTGTGGCACTTTTGCACTCCCTTTTGGATGCCTTTCACAGCTGCAGTGTGCCTGGAACTCAGGGCTTCCTGATTTTAAAAATCCTAGCCCTAGGCCGAACCTCAACCCTAAGACGAGAAAGGCAAATCAGCCAGGAATTAGGCATGTCCCCAAGGAAAAAGCTGTGGAGGCAGGCATGTTGTGGTACTTTTGCGCTCTTCTTGGCTAGTCCTTCGCAGCTGCTGTGTTCTTGGAACTCAGGGCTTTCTGGTTAATAGAACCCTTACCCTAGGCGTAACTCAAACCTTAACCCTAGGAAGGAAAATCAGCCTATGGTTCGGGATGCTCTCATGGAAATATCAGTGGTGGCAGCCAAGTTGCGTCACTTTTGCGCTCCCCTTGGGATGCCTTTCGCAGCTGCAGTGTGCCTGGAGCCCAGGGCTTCCTGGTTTTAAAAGTCCTAGGCCTAAGCCTAACAGTAACCCTAGGAAGGTAAATCAGCCGGGTATTAGGGTTCTTCCTAAGGGAAAAGCCGTGAAAGCAGCCATGTTGTGGCACTTCTGCACTCCCTTTGGGATGCCTTTGGCAGATGAAGTAAGCCTGGAACTCAGGGCTTCCTGGTTAAAGAAATCCAAGCCCTAGGCTGAACCCTAACCCTAACCCTAACCCTAGGCAGATAAATCAGCCTAGGTATAGGGATGGTGCCAAGGAAAAAGCTGTGAAAGCTGCCATGTTGTTGCACTTTTGTACTCCCCTTGGGATGCCTTGAACAGCTGCAGTGTGCCTGGAGCTAAGGGCTTCCTAGTTTTAAAAATCCTAGCCCTAGGCCTAAGCCTAACAGTAACCCTGGGAAGGGAAATCAGCCTGGTGTTAGGCTTCTTGCCAAGGAAAAAGCCGTGAAAGCAGCCATGTTGTGGCACTTTTGCACTCCCTTTTGGATGCCTTTCACAGCTCCAGTGTGCCTGGAACTCAGGGCTTCCTGATTTTAAAAATCCTAGCCCTAGGCCGAACCTCAGCCCTAAGACGAGAAAGGCAAATCAGCCAGGAATTAGGCATGTCCCCAAGGAAAAAGCTGTGGAGGCAGGCATGTTGTGGTACTTTTGCGCTCTTCTTGGCTAGTCCTTCGCAGCTGCTGTGTTCTTGGAACTCAGGGCTTTCTGGTTAATAGAACCCTTACCCTAGGCGTAACTCAAACCTTAACCCTAGGAAGGAAAATCAGCCTATGGTTCGGGATGCTCTCATGGAAATATCAGTGGTGGCAGCCAAGTTGCGTCACTTTTGCGCTCCCCTTGGGATGCCTTTCGCAGCTGCAGTGTGCCTGGAGCCCAGGGCTTCCTGGTTTTAAAAGTCCTAGGCCTAAGCCTAACAGTAACCCTAGGAAGGTAAATCAGACGGGTATTAGAGTTCTTCCTAAGGGAAAAGCCGTGAAAGCAGCCATGTTGTGGCACTTCTGCACTCCCTTTGGGATGCCTTTGGCAGATGAAGTAAGCCTGGAACTCAGGGCTTCCTGGTTAAAGAAATCCAAGCCCTAGGCTGAACCCCAACCCTAACTCTAGGCAGATAAATCAGCCTAGGTATAGGGATGGTGCCAAGGAAAAAGCTGTGAAAGCTGCCATGTTGTTGCACTTTTGTACTCCCCTTGGGATGCCTTGAACAGCTGCAGTGTGCCTGGAGCTAAGGGCTTCCTAGTTTTAAAAATCCTAGCCCTAGGCCTAAGCCTAACAGTAACCCTGGGAAGGCAAATCAGCCTGGTGTTAGGCTTCTTGCCAAGGAAAAAGCCGTGAAAGCAGCCATGTTGTGGCACTTTTGCACTCCCTTTTGGATGCCTTTCACAGCTCCAGTGTGCCTGGAACTCAGGGCTTCCTGATTTTAAAAATCCTAGCCCTAGGCCGAACCTCAGCCCTAAGACGAGAAAGGCAAATCAGCCAGGAATTAGGCATGTCCCCAAGGAAAAAGCTGTGGAGGCAGGCATGTTGTGGTACTTTTGCGCTCTTCTTGGCTAGTCCTTCGCAGCTGCTGTGTTCTTGGAACTCAGGGCTTTCTGGTTAATAGAACCCTTACCCTAGGCGTAACTCAAACCTTAACCCTAGGAAGGAAAATCAGCCTATGGTTCGGGATGCTCTCATGGAAATATCAGTGGTGGCAGCCAAGTTGCGTCACTTTTGCGCTCCCCTTGGGATGCCTTTCGCAGCTGCAGTGTGCCTGGAGCCCAGGGCTTCCTGGTTTTAAAAGTCCTAGGCCTAAGCCTAACAGTAACCCTAGGAAGGTAAATCAGCCGGGTATTAGGGTTCTTCCTAAGGGAAAAGCCGTGAAAGCAGCCATGTTGTGGCACTTCTGCACTCCCTTTGGGATGCCTTTGGCAGATGAAGTAAGCCTGGAACTCAGGGCTTCCTGGTTAAAGGAATCCAAGCCCTAGGCTGAACCCTAACCCTAACCCTAACCCTAGGCAGATAAATCAGCCTAGGTATAGGGATGGTGCCAAGGAAAAAGCTGTGAAAGCTGCCATGTTGTTGCACTTTTGTACTCCCCTTGGGATGCCTTGAACAGCTGCAGTGTGCCTGGAGCTAAGGGCTTCCTAGTTTTAAAAATCCTAGCCCTAGGCCTAAGCCTAACAGTAACCCTGGGAAGGCAAATCAGCCTGGTGTTAGGCTTCTTGCCAAGGAAAAAGCCGTGAAAGCAGCCATGTTGTGGCACTTTTGCACTCCCTTTTGGATGCCTTTCACAGCTCCAGTGTGCCTGGAACTCAGGGCTTCCTGATTTTAAAAATCCTAGCCCTAGGCCGAACCTCAGCCCTAAGACGAGAAAGGCAAATCAGCCAGGAATTAGGCATGTCCCCAAGGAAAAAGCTGTGGAGGCAGGCATGTTGTGGTACTTTTGCGCTCTTCTTGGCTAGTCCTTCGCAGCTGCTGTGTTCTTGGAACTCAGGGCTTTCTGGTTAATAGAACCCTTACCCTAGGCGTAACTCAAACCTTAACCCTAGGAAGGAAAATCAGCCTATGGTTCGGGATGCTCTCATGGAAATATCAGTGGTGGCAGCCAAGTTGCGTCACTTTTGCGCTCCCCCTGGGATGCCTTTCGCAGCTGCAGTGTGCCTGGAGCCCAGGGCTTCCTGGTTTTAAAAGTCCTAGGCCTAAGCCTAACAGTAACCCTAGGAAGGTAAATCAGACGGGTATTAGGGTTCTTCCTAAGGGAAAAGCCGTGAAAGCAGCCATGTTGTGGCACTTCTGCACTCCCTTTGGGATGCCTTTGGCAGATGAAGTAAGCCTGGAACTCAGGGCTTCCTGGTTAAAGAAATCCAAGCCCTAGGCTGAACCCTAACCCTAACCCTAGGCAGATAAATCAGCCTAGGTATAGGGATGGTGCCAAGGAAAAAGCTGTGAAAGCTGCCATGTTGTTGCACTTTTGTACTCCCCTTGGGATGCCTTGAACAGCTGCAGTGTGCCTGGAGCTAAGGGCTTCCTAGTTTTAAAAATCCTAGCCCTAGGCCTAAGCCTAACAGTAACCCTGGGAAGGGAAATCAGCCTGGTGTTAGGCTTCTTGCCAAGGAAAAAGCCGTGAAAGCAGCCATGTTGTGGCACTTTTGCACTCCCTTTTGGATGCCTTTCACAGCTGCAGTGTGCCTGGAACTCAGGGCTTCCTGATTTTAAAAATCCTAGCCCTAGGCCGAACCCCAACCCTAAGACGAGAAAGGCAAATCAGCCAGGAATTAGGCATGTCCCCAAGGAAAAAGCTGTGGAGGCAGGCATGTTGTGGTACTTTTGCGCTCTTCTTGGCTAGTCCTTCGCAGCTGCTGTGTTCTTGGAACTCAGGGCTTTCTGGTTAATAGAACCCTTACCCTAGGCGTAACTCAAACCTTAACCCTAGGAAGGAAAATCAGCCTATGGTTCGGGATGCTCTCATGGAAATATCAGTGGTGGCAGCCAAGTTGCGTCACTTTTGCGCTCCCCTTGGGATGCCTTTCGCAGCTGCAGTGTGCCTGGAGCCCAGGGCTTCCTGGTTTTAAAAGTCCTAGGCCTAAGCCTAACAGTAACCCTAGGAAGGTAAATCAGCCGGGTATTAGGGTTCTTCCTAAGGGAAAAGCCGTGAAAGCAGCCATGTTGTGGCACTTCTGCACTCCCTTTGGGATGCCTTTGGCAGATGAAGTAAGCCTGGAACTCAGGGCTTCCTGGTTAAAGAAATCCAAGCCCTAGGCTGAACCCTAACCCTAACCCTAGGCAGATAAATCAGCCTAGGTATAGGGATGGTGCCAAGGAAAAAGCTGTGAAAGCTGCCATGTTGTTGCACTTTTGTACTCCCCTTGGGATGCCTTGAACAGCTGCAGTGTGCCTGGAGCTAAGGGCTTCCTAGTTTTAAAAATCCTAGCCCTAGGCCTAAGCCTAACAGTAACCCTGGGAAGGGAAATCAGCCTGGTGTTAGGCTTCTTGCCAAGGAAAAAGCCGTGAAAGCAGCCATGTTGTGGCACTTTTGCACTCCCTTTTGGATGCCTTTCACAGCTCCAGTGTGCCTGGAACTCAGGGCTTCCTGATTTTAAAAATCCTAGCCCTAGGCCGAACCTCAACCCTAAGACGAGAAAGGCAAATCAGCCAGGAATTAGGCATGTCCCCAAGGAAAAAGCTGTGGAGGCAGGCATGTTGTGGTACTTTTGCGCTCTTCTTGGCTAGTCCTTCGCAGCTGCTGTGTTCTTGGAACTCAGGGCTTTCTGGTTAATAGAACCCTTACCCTAGGCGTAACTCAAACCTTAACCCTAGGAAGGAAAATCAGCCTATGGTTCGGGATGCTCTCATGGAAATATCAGTGGTGGCAGCCAAGTTGCGTCACTTTTGCGCTCCCCTTGGGATGCCTTTCGCAGCTGCAGTGTGCCTGGAGCCCAGGGCTTCCTGGTTTTAAAAGTCCTAGGCCTAAGCCTAACAGTAACCCTAGGAAGGTAAATCAGACGGGTATTAGGGTTCTTCCTAAGGGAAAAGCCGTGAAAGCAGCCATGTTGTGGCACTTCTGCACTCCCTTTGGGATGCCTTTGGCAGATGAAGTAAGCCTGGAACTCAGGGCTTCCTGGTTAAAGAAATCCAAGCCCTAGGCTGAACCCTAACCCTAACTCTAGGCAGATAAATCAGCCTAGGTATAGGGATGGTGCCAAGGAAAAAGCTGTGAAAGCTGCCATGTTGTTGCACTTTTGTACTCCCCTTGGGATGCCTTGAACAGCTGCAGTGTGCCTGGAGCTAAGGGCTTCCTAGTTTTAAAAATCCTAGCCCTAGGCCTAAGCCTAACAGTAACCCTGGGAAGGGAAATCAGCCTGGTGTTAGGCTTCTTGCCAAGGAAAAAGCCGTGAAAGCAGCCATGTTGTGGCACTTTTGCACTCCCTTTTGGATGCCTTTCACAGCTCCAGTGTGCCTGGAACTCAGGGCTTCCTGATTTTAAAAATCCTAGCCCTAGGCCGAACCCCAACCCTAAGACGAGAAAGGCAAATCAGCCAGGAATTAGGCATGTCCCCAAGGAAAAAGCTGTGGAGGCAGGCATGTTGTGGTACTTTTGCGCTCTTCTTGGCTAGTCCTTCGCAGCTGCTGTGTTCTTGGAACTCAGGGCTTTCTGGTTAATAGAACCCTTACCCTAGGCGTAACTCAAACCTTAACCCTAGGAAGGAAAATCAGCCTATGGTTCGGGATGCTCTCATGGAAATATCAGTGGTGGCAGCCAAGTTGCGTCACTTTTGCGCTCCCCTTGGGATGCCTTTCGCAGCTGCAGTGTGCCTGGAGCCCAGGGCTTCCTGGTTTTAAAAGTCCTAGGCCTAAGCCTAACAGTAACCCTAGGAAGGTAAATCAGACGGGTATTAGGGTTCTTCCTAAGGGAAAAGCCGTGAAAGCAGCCATGTTGTGGCACTTCTGCACTCCCTTTGGGATGCCTTTGGCAGATGAAGTAAGCCTGGAACTCAGGGCTTCCTGGTTAAAGAAATCCAAGCCCTAGGCTGAACCCTAACCCTAACTCTAGGCAGATAAATCAGCCTAGGTATAGGGATGGTGCCAAGGAAAAAGCTGTGAAAGCTGCCATGTTGTTGCACTTTTGTACTCCCCTTGGGATGCCTTGAACAGCTGCAGTGTGCCTGGAGCTAAGGGCTTCCTAGTTTTAAAAATCCTAGCCCTAGGCCTAAGCCTAACAGTAACCCTGGGAAGGGAAATCAGCCTGGTGTTAGGCTTCTTGCCAAGGAAAAAGCCGTGAAAGCAGCCATGTTGTGGCACTTTTGCACTCCCTTTTGGATGCCTTTCACAGCTGCAGTGTGCCTGGAACTCAGGGCTTCCTGATTTTAAAAATCCTAGCCCTAGGCCGAACCTCAACCCTAAGACGAGAAAGGCAAATCAGCCAGGAATTAGGCATGTCCCCAAGGAAAAAGCTGTGGAGGCAGGCATGTTGTGGTACTTTTGCGCTCTTCTTGGCTAGTCCTTCGCAGCTGCTGTGTTCTTGGAACTCAGGGCTTTCTGGTTAATAGAACCCTTACCCTAGGCGTAACTCAAACCTTAAGCCTAGGAAGGAAAATCAGCCTATGGTTCGGGATGCTCTCATGGAAATATCAGTGGTGGCAGCCAAGTTGCGTCACTTTTGCGCTCCCCTTGGGATGCCTTTCGCAGCTGCAGTGTGCCTGGAGCCCAGGGCTTCCTGGTTTTAAAAGTCCTAGGCCTAAGCCTAACAGTAACCCTAGGAAGTTAAATCAGACGGGTATTAGGGTTCTTCCTAAGGGAAAAGCCGTGAAAGCAGCCATGTTGTGGCACTTCTGCACTCCCTTTGGGATGCCTTTGGCAGATGAAGTAAGCCTGGAACTCAGGGCTTCCTGGTTAAAGGAATCCAAGCCCTAGGCTGAACCCTAACCCTAACCCTAACCCTAGGCAGATAAATCAGCCTAGGTATAGGGATGGTGCCAAGGAAAAAGCTGTGAAAGCTGCCATGTTGTTGCACTTTTGTACTCCCCTTGGGATGCCTTGAACAGCTGCAGTGTGCCTGGAGCTAAGGGCTTCCTAGTTTTAAAAATCCTAGCCCTAGGCCTAAGCCTAACAGTAACCCTGGGAAGGCAAATCAGCCTGGTGTTAGGCTTCTTGCCAAGGAAAAAGCCGTGAAAGCAGCCATGTTGTGGCACTTTTGCACTCCCTTTTGGATGCCTTTCACAGCTCCAGTGTGCCTGGAACTCAGGGCTTCCTGATTTTAAAAATCCTAGCCCTAGGCCGAACCTCAGCCCTAAGACGAGAAAGGCAAATCAGCCAGGAATTAGGCATGTCCCCAAGGAAAAAGCTGTGGAGGCAGGCATGTTGTGGTACTTTTGCGCTCTTCTTGGCTAGTCCTTCGCAGCTGCTGTGTTCTTGGAACTCAGGGCTTTCTGGTTAATAGAACCCTTACCCTAGGCG
The DNA here is from genome assembly GCF_027579445.1 of Ammospiza nelsoni. Classification (NCBI taxonomy): domain Eukaryota; kingdom Metazoa; phylum Chordata; class Aves; order Passeriformes; family Passerellidae; genus Ammospiza; species Ammospiza nelsoni. The sequence continues at coordinate 20,038,345 of NC_080647.1, read as the reverse complement.
TAACTCAAACCTTAACCCTAGGAAGGAAAATCAGCCTATGGTTCGGGATGCTCTCATGGAAATATCAGTGGTGGCAGCCAAGTTGCGTCACTTTTGCGCTCCCCCTGGGATGCCTTTCGCAGCTGCAGTGTGCCTGGAGCCCAGGGCTTCCTGGTTTTAAAAGTCCTAGGCCTAAGCCTAACAGTAACCCTAGGAAGGTAAATCAGACGGGTATTAGGGTTCTTCCTAAGGGAAAAGCCGTGAAAGCAGCCATGTTGTGGCACTTCTGCACTCCCTTTGGGATGCCTTTGGCAGATGAAGTAAGCCTGGAACTCAGGGCTTCCTGGTTAAAGAAATCCAAGCCCTAGGCTGAACCCTAACCCTAACTCTAGGCAGATAAATCAGCCTAGGTATAGGGATGGTGCCAAGGAAAAAGCTGTGAAAGCTGCCATGTTGTTGCACTTTTGTACTCCCCTTGGGATGCCTTGAACAGCTGCAGTGTGCCTGGAGCTAAGGGCTTCCTAGTTTTAAAAATCCTAGCCCTAGGCCTAAGCCTAACAGTAACCCTCGGAAGGGAAATCAGCCTGGTGTTAGGCTTCTTGCCAAGGAAAAAGCCGTGAAAGCAGCCATGTTGTGGCACTTTTGCACTCCCTTTTGGATGCCTTTCACAGCTGCAGTGTGCCTGGAACTCAGGGCTTCCTGATTTTAAAAATCCTAGCCCTAGGCCGAACCCCAACCCTAAGACGAGAAAGGCAAATCAGCCAGGAATTAGGCATGTCCCCAAGGAAAAAGCTGTGGAGGCAGGCATGTTGTGGTACTTTTGCGCTCTTCTTGGCTAGTCCTTCGCAGCTGCTGTGTTCTTGGAACTCAGGGCTTTCTGGTTAATAGAACCCTTACCCTAGGCGTAACTCAAACCTTAACCCTAGGAAGGAAAATCAGCCTATGGTTCGGGATGCTCTCATGGAAATATCAGTGGTGGCAGCCAAGTTGCGTCACTTTTGCGCTCCCCTTGGGATGCCTTTCGCAGCTGCAGTGTGCCTGGAGCCCAGGGCTTCCTGGTTTTAAAAGTCCTAGGCCTAAGCCTAACAGTAACCCTAGGAAGGTAAATCAGACGGGTATTAGGGTTCTTCCTAAGGGAAAAGCCGTGAAAGCAGCCATGTTGTGGCACTTCTGCACTCCCTTTGGGATGCCTTTGGCAGATGAAGTAAGCCTGGAACTCAGGGCTTCCTGGTTAAAGAAATCCAAGCCCTAGGCTGAACCCTAACCCTAACCCTAGGCAGATAAATCAGCCTAGGTATAGGGATGGTGCCAAGGAAAAAGCTGTGAAAGCTGCCATGTTGTTGCACTTTTGTACTCCCCTTGGGATGCCTTGAACAGCTGCAGTGTGCCTGGAGCTAAGGGCTTCCTAGTTTTAAAAATCCTAGCCCTAGGCCTAAGCCTAACAGTAACCCTGGGAAGGGAAATCAGCCTGGTGTTAGGCTTCTTGCCAAGGAAAAAGCCGTGAAAGCAGCCATGTTGTGGCACTTTTGCACTCCCTTTTGGATGCCTTTCACAGCTCCAGTGTGCCTGGAACTCAGGGCTTCCTGATTTTAAAAATCCTAGCCCTAGGCTGAACCTCAACCCTAAGACGAGAAAGGCAAATCAGCCAGGAATTAGGCATGTCCCCAAGGAAAAAGCTGTGGAGGCAGGCATGTTGTGGTACTTTTGCGCTCTTCTTGGCTAGTCCTTCGCAGCTGCTGTGTTCTTGGAACTCAGGGCTTTCTGGTTAATAGAACCCTTACCCTAGGCGTAACTCAAACCTTAACCCTAGGAAGGAAAATCAGCCTATGGTTCGGGATGCTCTCATGGAAATATCAGTGGTGGCAGCCAAGTTGCGTCACTTTTGCGCTCCCCTTGGGATGCCTTTCGCAGCTGCAGTGTGCCTGGAGCCCAGGGCTTCCTGGTTTTAAAAGTCCTAGGCCTAAGCCTAACAGTAACCCTAGGAAGGTAAATCAGACGGGTATTAGGGTTCTTCCTAAGGGAAAAGCCGTGAAAGCAGCCATGTTGTGGCACTTCTGCACTCCCTTTGGGATGCCTTTGGCAGATGAAGTAAGCCTGGAACTCAGGGCTTCCTGGTTAAAGAAATCCAAGCCCTAGGCTGAACCCTAACCCTAACTCTAGGCAGATAAATCAGCCTAGGTATAGGGATGGTGCCAAGGAAAAAGCTGTGAAAGCTGCCATGTTGTTGCACTTTTGTACTCCCCTTGGGATGCCTTGAACAGCTGCAGTGTGCCTGGAGCTAAGGGCTTCCTAGTTTTAAAAATCCTAGCCCTAGGCCTAAGCCTAACAGTAACCCTGGGAAGGGAAATCAGCCTGGTGTTAGGCTTCTTGCCAAGGAAAAAGCCGTGAAAGCAGCCATGTTGTGGCACTTTTGCACTCCCTTTTGGATGCCTTTCACAGCTCCAGTGTGCCTGGAACTCAGGGCTTCCTGATTTTAAAAATCCTAGCCCTAGGCCGAACCCCAACCCTAAGACGAGAAAGGCAAATCAGCCAGGAATTAGGCATGTCCCCAAGGAAAAAGCTGTGGAGGCAGGCATGTTGTGGTACTTTTGCGCTCTTCTTGGCTAGTCCTTCGCAGCTGCTGTGTTCTTGGAACTCAGGGCTTTCTGGTTAATAGAACCCTTACCCTAGGCGTAACTCAAACCTTAACCCTAGGAAGGAAAATCAGCCTATGGTTCGGGATGCTCTCATGGAAATATCAGTGGTGGCAGCCAAGTTGCGTCACTTTTGCGCTCCCCTTGGGATGCCTTTCGCAGCTGCAGTGTGCCTGGAGCCCAGGGCTTCCTGGTTTTAAAAGTCCTAGGCCTAAGCCTAACAGTAACCCTAGGAAGGTAAATCAGACGGGTATTAGGGTTCTTCCTAAGGGAAAAGCCGTGAAAGCAGCCATGTTGTGGCACTTCTGCACTCCCTTTGGGATGCCTTTGGCAGATGAAGTAAGCCTGGAACTCAGGGCTTCCTGGTTAAAGAAATCCAAGCCCTAGGCTGAACCCTAACCCTAACTCTAGGCAGATAAATCAGCCTAGGTATAGGGATGGTGCCAAGGAAAAAGCTGTGAAAGCTGCCATGTTGTTGCACTTTTGTACTCCCCTTGGGATGCCTTGAACAGCTGCAGTGTGCCTGGAGCTAAGGGCTTCCTAGTTTTAAAAATCCTAGCCCTAGGCCTAAGCCTAACAGTAACCCTGGGAAGGGAAATCAGCCTGGTGTTAGGCTTCTTGCCAAGGAAAAAGCCGTGAAAGCAGCCATGTTGTGGCACTTTTGCACTCCCTTTTGGATGCCTTTCACAGCTGCAGTGTGCCTGGAACTCAGGGCTTCCTGATTTTAAAAATCCTAGCCCTAGGCCGAACCTCAACCCTAAGACGAGAAAGGCAAATCAGCCAGGAATTAGGCATGTCCCCAAGGAAAAAGCTGTGGAGGCAGGCATGTTGTGGTACTTTTGCGCTCTTCTTGGCTAGTCCTTCGCAGCTGCTGTGTTCTTGGAACTCAGGGCTTTCTGGTTAATAGAACCCTTACCCTAGGCGTAACTCAAACCTTAACCCTAGGAAGGAAAATCAGCCTATGGTTCGGGATGCTCTCATGGAAATATCAGTGGTGGCAGCCAAGTTGCGTCACTTTTGCGCTCCCCTTGGGATGCCTTTCGCAGCTGCAGTGTGCCTGGAGCCCAGGGCTTCCTGGTTTTAAAAGTCCTAGGCCTAAGCCTAACAGTAACCCTAGGAAGGTAAATCAGACGGGTATTAGGGTTCTTCCTAAGGGAAAAGCCGTGAAAGCAGCCATGTTGTGGCACTTCTGCACTCCCTTTGGGATGCCTTTGGCAGATGAAGTAAGCCTGGAACTCAGGGCTTCCTGGTTAAAGAAATCCAAGCCCTAGGCTGAACCCTAACCCTAACTCTAGGCAGATAAATCAGCCTAGGTATAGGGATGGTGCCAAGGAAAAAGCTGTGAAAGCTGCCATGTTGTTGCACTTTTGTACTCCCCTTGGGATGCCTTGAACAGCTGCAGTGTGCCTGGAGCTAAGGGCTTCCTAGTTTTAAAAATCCTAGCCCTAGGCCTAAGCCTAACAGTAACCCTGGGAAGGGAAATCAGCCTGGTGTTAGGCTTCTTGCCAAGGAAAAAGCCGTGAAAGCAGCCATGTTGTGGCACTTTTGCACTCCCTTTTGGATGCCTTTCACAGCTCCAGTGTGCCTGGAACTCAGGGCTTCCTGATTTTAAAAATCCTAGCCCTAGGCCGAACCTCAACCCTAAGACGAGAAAGGCAAATCAGCCAGGAATTAGGCATGTCCCCAAGGAAAAAGCTGTGGAGGCAGGCATGTTGTGGTACTTTTGCGCTCTTCTTGGCTAGTCCTTCGCAGCTGCTGTGTTCTTGGAACTCAGGGCTTTCTGGTTAATAGAACCCTTACCCTAGGCGTAACTCAAACCTTAACCCTAGGAAGGAAAATCAGCCTATGGTTCGGGATGCTCTCATGGAAATATCAGTGGTGGCAGCCAAGTTGCGTCACTTTTGCGCTCCCCTTGGGATGCCTTTCGCAGCTGCAGTGTGCCTGGAGCCCAGGGCTTCCTGGTTTTAAAAGTCCTAGGCCTAAGCCTAACAGTAACCCTAGGAAGGTAAATCAGCCGGGTATTAGGGTTCTTCCTAAGGGAAAAGCCGTGAAAGCAGCCATGTTGTGGCACTTCTGCACTCCCTTTGGGATGCCTTTGGCAGATGAAGTAAGCCTGGAACTCAGGGCTTCCTGGTTAAAGAAATCCAAGCCCTAGGCTGAACCCTAACCCTAACCCTAGGCAGATAAATCAGCCTAGGTATAGGGATGGTGCCAAGGAAAAAGCTGTGAAAGCTGCCATGTTGTTGCACTTTTGTACTCCCCTTGGGATGCCTTGAACAGCTGCAGTGTGCCTGGAGCTAAGGGCTTCCTAGTTTTAAAAATCCTAGCCCTAGGCCTAAGCCTAACAGTAACCCTGGGAAGGGAAATCAGCCTGGTGTTAGGCTTCTTGCCAAGGAAAAAGCCGTGAAAGCAGCCATGTTGTGGCACTTTTGCACTCCCTTTTGGATGCCTTTCACAGCTCCAGTGTGCCTGGAACTCAGGGCTTCCTGATTTTAAAAATCCTAGCCCTAGGCCGAACCTCAGCCCTAAGACGAGAAAGGCAAATCAGCCAGGAATTAGGCATGTCCCCAAGGAAAAAGCTGTGGAGGCAGGCATGTTGTGGTACTTTTGCGCTCTTCTTGGCTAGTCCTTCGCAGCTGCTGTGTTCTTGGAACTCAGGGCTTTCTGGTTAATAGAACCCTTACCCTAGGCGTAACTCAAACCTTAACCCTAGGAAGGAAAATCAGCCTATGGTTCGGGATGCTCTCATGGAAATATCAGTGGTGGCAGCCAAGTTGCGTCACTTTTGCGCTCCCCCTGGGATGCCTTTCGCAGCTGCAGTGTGCCTGGAGCCCAGGGCTTCCTGGTTTTAAAAGTCCTAGGCCTAAGCCTAACAGTAACCCTAGGAAGGTAAATCAGCCGGGTATTAGGGTTCTTCCTAAGGGAAAAGCCGTGAAAGCAGCCATGTTGTGGCACTTCTGCACTCCCTTTGGGATGCCTTTGGCAGATGAAGTAAGCCTGGAACTCAGGGCTTCCTGGTTAAAGAAATCCAAGCCCTAGGCTGAACCCTAACCCTAACCCTAGGCAGATAAATCAGCCTAGGTATAGGGATGGTGCCAAGGAAAAAGCTGTGAAAGCTGCCATGTTGTTGCACTTTTGTACTCCCCTTGGGATGCCTTGAACAGCTGCAGTGTGCCTGGAGCTAAGGGCTTCCTAGTTTTAAAAATCCTAGCCCTAGGCCTAAGCCTAACAGTAACCCTGGGAAGGGAAATCAGCCTGGTGTTAGGCTTCTTGCCAAGGAAAAAGCCGTGAAAGCAGCCATGTTGTGGCACTTTTGCACTCCCTTTTGGATGCCTTTCACAGCTCCAGTGTGCCTGGAACTCAGGGCTTCCTGATTTTAAAAATCCTAGCCCTAGGCCGAACCCCAACCCTAAGACGAGAAAGGCAAATCAGCCAGGAATTAGGCATGTCCCCAAGGAAAAAGCTGTGGAGGCAGGCATGTTGTGGTACTTTTGCGCTCTTCTTGGCTAGTCCTTCGCAGCTGCTGTGTTCTTGGAACTCAGGGCTTTCTGGTTAATAGAACCCTTACCCTAGGCGTAACTCAAACCTTAACCCTAGGAAGGAAAATCAGCCTATGGTTCGGGATGCTCTCATGGAAATATCAGTGGTGGCAGCCAAGTTGCGTCACTTTTGCGCTCCCCTTGGGATGCCTTTCGCAGCTGCAGTGTGCCTGGAGCCCAGGGCTTCCTGGTTTTAAAAGTCCTAGGCCTAAGCCTAACAGTAACCCTAGGAAGGTAAATCAGACGGGTATTAGGGTTCTTCCTAAGGGAAAAGCCGTGAAAGCAGCCATGTTGTGGCACTTCTGCACTCCCTTTGGGATGCCTTTGGCAGATGAAGTAAGCCTGGAACTCAGGGCTTCCTGGTTAAAGAAATCCAAGCCCTAGGCTGAACCCTAACCCTAACCCTAGGCAGATAAATCAGCCTAGGTATAGGGATGGTGCCAAGGAAAAAGCTGTGAAAGCTGCCATGTTGTTGCACTTTTGTACTCCCCTTGGGATGCCTTGAACAGCTGCAGTGTGCCTGGAGCTAAGGGCTTCCTAGTTTTAAAAATCCTAGCCCTAGGCCTAAGCCTAACAGTAACCCTGGGAAGGGAAATCAGCCTGGTGTTAGGCTTCTTGCCAAGGAAAAAGCCGTGAAAGCAGCCATGTTGTGGCACTTTTGCACTCCCTTTTGGATGCCTTTCACAGCTCCAGTGTGCCTGGAACTCAGGGCTTCCTGATTTTAAAAATCCTAGCCCTAGGCTGAACCTCAACCCTAAGACGAGAAAGGCAAATCAGCCAGGAATTAGGCATGTCCCCAAGGAAAAAGCTGTGGAGGCAGGCATGTTGTTGTACTTTTGCGCTCTTCTTGGCTAGTCCTTCGCAGCTGCTGTGTTCTTGGAACTCAGGGCTTTCTGGTTAATAGAACCCTTACCCTAGGCGTAACTCAAACCTTAACCCTAGGAAGGAAAATCAGCCTATGGTTCGGGATGCTCTCATGGAAATATCAGTGGTGGCAGCCAAGTTGCGTCACTTTTGCGCTCCCCTTGGGATGCCTTTCGCAGCTGCAGTGTGCCTGGAGCCCAGGGCTTCCTGGTTTTAAAAGTCCTAGGCCTAAGCCTAACAGTAACCCTAGGAAGGTAAATCAGCCGGGTATTAGGGTTCTTCCTAAGGGAAAAGCCGTGAAAGCAGCCATGTTGTGGCACTTCTGCACTCCCTTTGGGATGCCTTTGGCAGATGAAGTAAGCCTGGAACTCAGGGCTTCCTGGTTAAAGAAATCCAAGCCCTAGGCTGAACCCTAACCCTAACTCTAGGCAGATAAATCAGCCTAGGTATAGGGATGGTGCCAAGGAAAAAGCTGTGAAAGCTGCCATGTTGTTGCACTTTTGTACTCCCCTTGGGATGCCTTGAACAGCTGCAGTGTGCCTGGAGCTAAGGGCTTCCTAGTTTTAAAAATCCTAGCCCTAGGCCTAAGCCTAACAGTAACCCTGGGAAGGGAAATCAGCCTGGTGTTAGGCTTCTTGCCAAGGAAAAAGCCGTGAAAGCAGCCATGTTGTGGCACTTTTGCACTCCCTTTTGGATGCCTTTCACAGCTGCAGTGTGCCTGGAACTCAGGGCTTCCTGATTTTAAAAATCCTAGCCCTAGGCCGAACCTCAACCCTAAGACGAGAAAGGCAAATCAGCCAGGAATTAGGCATGTCCCCAAGGAAAAAGCTGTGGAGGCAGGCATGTTGTGGTACTTTTGCGCTCTTCTTGGCTAGTCCTTCGCAGCTGCTGTGTTCTTGGAACTCAGGGCTTTCTGGTTAATAGAACCCTTACCCTAGGCGTAACTCAAACCTTAACCCTAGGAAGGAAAATCAGCCTATGGTTCGGGATGCTCTCATGGAAATATCAGTGGTGGCAGCCAAGTTGCGTCACTTTTGCGCTCCCCTTGGGATGCCTTTCGCAGCTGCAGTGTGCCTGGAGCCCAGGGCTTCCTGGTTTTAAAAGTCCTAGGCCTAAGCCTAACAGTAACCCTAGGAAGGTAAATCAGCCGGGTATTAGGGTTCTTCCTAAGGGAAAAGCCGTGAAAGCAGCCATGTTGTGGCACTTCTGCACTCCCTTTGGGATGCCTTTGGCAGATGAAGTAAGCCTGGAACTCAGGGCTTCCTGGTTAAAGAAATCCAAGCCCTAGGCTGAACCCTAACCCTAACCCTAGGCAGATAAATCAGCCTAGGTATAGGGATGGTGCCAAGGAAAAAGCTGTGAAAGCTGCCATGTTGTTGCACTTTTGTACTCCCCTTGGGATGCCTTGAACAGCTGCAGTGTGCCTGGAGCTAAGGGCTTCCTAGTTTTAAAAATCCTAGCCCTAGGCCTAAGCCTAACAGTAACCCTGGGAAGGGAAATCAGCCTGGTGTTAGGCTTCTTGCCAAGGAAAAAGCCGTGAAAGCAGCCATGTTGTGGCACTTTTGCACTCCCTTTTGGATGCCTTTCACAGCTCCAGTGTGCCTGGAACTCAGGGCTTCCTGATTTTAAAAATCCTAGCCCTAGGCCGAACCTCAACCCTAAGACGAGAAAGGCAAATCAGCCAGGAATTAGGCATGTCCCCAAGGAAAAAGCTGTGGAGGCAGGCATGTTGTGGTACTTTTGCGCTCTTCTTGGCTAGTCCTTCGCAGCTGCTGTGTTCTTGGAACTCAGGGCTTTCTGGTTAATAGAACCCTTACCCTAGGCGTAACTCAAACCTTAACCCTAGGAAGGAAAATCAGCCTATGGTTCGGGATGCTCTCATGGAAATATCAGTGGTGGCAGCCAAGTTGCGTCACTTTTGCGCTCCCCTTGGGATGCCTTTCGCAGCTGCAGTGTGCCTGGAGCCCAGGGCTTCCTGGTTTTAAAAGTCCTAGGCCTAAGCCTAACAGTAACCCTAGGAAGGTAAATCAGCCGGGTATTAGGGTTCTTCCTAAGGGAAAAGCCGTGAAAGCAGCCATGTTGTGGCACTTCTGCACTCCCTTTGGGATGCCTTTGGCAGATGAAGTAAGCCTGGAACTCAGGGCTTCCTGGTTAAAGAAATCCAAGCCCTAGGCTGAACCCTAACCCTAACCCTAGGCAGATAAATCAGCCTAGGTATAGGGATGGTGCCAAGGAAAAAGCTGTGAAAGCTGCCATGTTGTTGCACTTTTGTACTCCCCTTGGGATGCCTTGAACAGCTGCAGTGTGCCTGGAGCTAAGGGCTTCCTAGTTTTAAAAATCCTAGCCCTAGGCCTAAGCCTAACAGTAACCCTGGGAAGGCAAATCAGCCTGGTGTTAGGCTTCTTGCCAAGGAAAAAGCCGTGAAAGCAGCCATGTTGTGGCACTTTTGCACTCCCTTTTGGATGCCTTTCACAGCTCCAGTGTGCCTGGAACTCAGGGCTTCCTGATTTTAAAAATCCTAGCCCTAGGCCGAACCTCAGCCCTAAGACGAGAAAGGCAAATCAGCCAGGAATTAGGCATGTCCCCAAGGAAAAAGCTGTGGAGGCAGGCATGTTGTGGTACTTTTGCGCTCTTCTTGGCTAGTCCTTCGCAGCTGCTGTGTTCTTGGAACTCAGGGCTTTCTGGTTAATAGAACCCTTACCCTAGGCGTAACTCAAACCTTAACCCTAGGAAGGAAAATCAGCCTATGGTTCGGGATGCTCTCATGGAAATATCAGTGGTGGCAGCCAAGTTGCGTCACTTTTGCGCTCCCCTTGGGATGCCTTTCGCAGCTGCAGTGTGCCTGGAGCCCAGGGCTTCCTGGTTTTAAAAGTCCTAGGCCTAAGCCTAACAGTAACCCTAGGAAGGTAAATCAGCCGGGTATTAGGGTTCTTCCTAAGGGAAAAGCCGTGAAAGCAGCCATGTTGTGGCACTTCTGCACTCCCTTTGGGATGCCTTTGGCAGATGAAGTAAGCCTGGAACTCAGGGCTTCCTGGTTAAAGGAATCCAAGCCCTAGGCTGAACCCTAACCCTAACCCTAACCCTAGGCAGATAAATCAGCCTAGGTATAGGGATGGTGCCAAGGAAAAAGCTGTGAAAGCTGCCATGTTGTTGCACTTTTGTACTCCCCTTGGGATGCCTTGAACAGCTGCAGTGTGCCTGGAGCTAAGGGCTTCCTAGTTTTAAAAATCCTAGCCCTAGGCCTAAGCCTAACAGTAACCCTGGGAAGGCAAATCAGCCTGGTGTTAGGCTTCTTGCCAAGGAAAAAGCCGTGAAAGCAGCCATGTTGTGGCACTTTTGCACTCCCTTTTGGATGCCTTTCACAGCTCCAGTGTGCCTGGAACTCAGGGCTTCCTGATTTTAAAAATCCTAGCCCTAGGCCGAACCTCAGCCCTAAGACGAGAAAGGCAAATCAGCCAGGAATTAGGCATGTCCCCAAGGAAAAAGCTGTGGAGGCAGGCATGTTGTGGTACTTTTGCGCTCTTCTTGGCTAGTCCTTCGCAGCTGCTGTGTTCTTGGAACTCAGGGCTTTCTGGTTAATAGAACCCTTACCCTAGGCGTAACTCAAACCTTAACCCTAGGAAGGAAAATCAGCCTATGGTTCGGGATGCTCTCATGGAAATATCAGTGGTGGCAGCCAAGTTGCGTCACTTTTGCGCTCCCCCTGGGATGCCTTTCGCAGCTGCAGTGTGCCTGGAGCCCAGGGCTTCCTGGTTTTAAAAGTCCTAGGCCTAAGCCTAACAGTAACCCTAGGAAGGTAAATCAGCCGGGTATTAGGGTTCTTCCTAAGGGAAAAGCCGTGAAAGCAGCCATGTTGTGGCACTTCTGCACTCCCTTTGGGATGCCTTTGGCAGATGAAGTAAGCCTGGAACTCAGGGCTTCCTGGTTAAAGAAATCCAAGCCCTAGGCTGAACCCTAACCCTAACTCTAGGCAGATAAATCAGCCTAGGTATAGGGATGGTGCCAAGGAAAAAGCTGTGAAAGCTGCCATGTTGTTGCACTTTTGTACTCCCCTTGGGATGCCTTGAACAGCTGCAGTGTGCCTGGAGCTAAGGGCTTCCTAGTTTTAAAAATCCTAGCCCTAGGCCTAAGCCTAACAGTAACCCTGGGAAGGGAAATCAGCCTGGTGTTAGGCTTCTTGCCAAGGAAAAAGCCGTGAAAGCAGCCATGTTGTGGCACTTTTGCACTCCCTTTTGGATGCCTTTCACAGCTGCAGTGTGCCTGGAACTCAGGGCTTCCTGATTTTAAAAATCCTAGCCCTAGGCCGAACCTCAACCCTAAGACGAGAAAGGCAAATCAGCCAGGAATTAGGCATGTCCCCAAGGAAAAAGCTGTGGAGGCAGGCATGTTGTGGTACTTTTGCGCTCTTCTTGGCTAGTCCTTCGCAGCTGCTGTGTTCTTGGAACTCAGGGCTTTCTGGTTAATAGAACCCTTACCCTAGGCGTAACTCAAACCTTAACCCTAGGAAGGAAAATCAGCCTATGGTTCGGGATGCTCTCATGGAAATATCAGTGGTGGCAGCCAAGTTGCGTCACTTTTGCGCTCCCCTTGGGATGCCTTTCGCAGCTGCAGTGTGCCTGGAGCCCAGGGCTTCCTGGTTTTAAAAGTCCTAGGCCTAAGCCTAACAGTAACCCTAGGAAGGTAAATCAGCCGGGTATTAGGGTTCTTCCTAAGGGAAAAGCCGTGAAAGCAGCCATGTTGTGGCACTTCTGCACTCCCTTTGGGATGCCTTTGGCAGATGAAGTAAGCCTGGAACTCAGGGCTTCCTGGTTAAAGAAATCCAAGCCCTAGGCTGAACCCCAACCCTAACTCTAGGCAGATAAATCAGCCTAGGTATAGGGATGGTGCCAAGGAAAAAGCTGTGAAAGCTGCCATGTTGTTGCACTTTTGTACTCCCCTTGGGATGCCTTGAACAGCTGCAGTGTGCCTGGAGCTAAGGGCTTCCTAGTTTTAAAAATCCTAGCCCTAGGCCTAAGCCTAACAGTAACCCTGGGAAGGCAAATCAGCCTGGTGTTAGGCTTCTTGCCAAGGAAAAAGCCGTGAAAGCAGCCATGTTGTGGCACTTTTGCACTCCCTTTTGGATGCCTTTCACAGCTCCAGTGTGCCTGGAACTCAGGGCTTCCTGATTTTAAAAATCCTAGCCCTAGGCCGAACCTCAACCCTAAGACGAGAAAGGCAAATCAGCCAGGAATTAGGCATGTCCCCAAGGAAAAAGCTGTGGAGGCAGGCATGTTGTGGTACTTTTGCGCTCTTCTTGGCTAGTCCTTCGCAGCTGCTGTGTTCTTGGAACTCAGGGCTTTCTGGTTAATAGAACCCTTACCCTAGGCGTAACTCAAACCTTAACCCTAGGAAGGAAAATCAGCCTATGGTTCGGGATGCTCTCATGGAAATATCAGTGGTGGCAGCCAAGTTGCGTCACTTTTGCGCTCCCCTTGGGATGCCTTTCGCAGCTGCAGTGTGCCTGGAGCCCAGGGCTTCCTGGTTTTAAAAGTCCTAGGCCTAAGCCTAACAGTAACCCTAGGAAGGTAAATCAGCCGGGTATTAGGGTTCTTCCTAAGGGAAAAGCCGTGAAAGCAGCCATGTTGTGGCACTTCTGCACTCCCTTTGGGATGCCTTTGGCAGATGAAGTAAGCCTGGAACTCAGGGCTTCCTGGTTAAAGAAATCCAAGCCCTAGGCTGAACCCTAACCCTAACCCTAACCCTAGGCAGATAAATCAGCCTAGGTATAGGGATGGTGCCAAGGAAAAAGCTGTGAAAGCTGCCATGTTGTTGCACTTTTGTACTCCCCTTGGGATGCCTTGAACAGCTGCAGTGTGCCTGGAGCTAAGGGCTTCCTAGTTTTAAAAATCCTAGCCCTAGGCCTAAGCCTAACAGTAACCCTGGGAAGGCAAATCAGCCTGGTGTTAGGCTTCTTGCCAAGGAAAAAGCCGTGAAAGCAGCCATGTTGTGGCACTTTTGCACTCCCTTTTGGATGCCTTTCACAGCTGCAGTGTGCCTGGAACTCAGGGCTTCCTGATTTTAAAAATCCTAGCCCTAGGCCGAACCTCAGCCCTAAGACGAGAAAGGCAAATCAGCCAGGAATTAGGCATGTCCCCAAGGAAAAAGCTGTGGAGGCAGGCATGTTGTGGTACTTTTGCGCTCTTCTTGGCTAGTCCTTCGCAGCTGCTGTGTTCTTGGAACTCAGGGCTTTCTGGTTAATAGAACCCTTACCCTAGGCGTAACTCAAACCTTAACCCTAGGAAGGAAAATCAGCCTATGGTTCGGGATGCTCTCATGGAAATATCAGTGGTGGCAGCCAAGTTGCGTCACTTTTGCGCTCCCCCTGGGATGCCTTTCGCAGCTGCAGTGTGCCTGGAGCCCAGGGCTTCCTGGTTTTAAAAGTCCTAGGCCTAAGCCTAACAGTAACCCTAGGAAGGTAAATCAGCCGGGTATTAGGGTTCTTCCTAAGGGAAAAGCCGTGAAAGCAGCCATGTTGTGGCACTTCTGCACTCCCTTTGGGATGCCTTTGGCAGATGAAGTAAGCCTGGAACTCAGGGCTTCCTGGTTAAAGAAATCCAAGCCCTAGGCTGAACCCTAACCCTAACCCTAGGCAGATAAATCAGCCTAGGTATAGGGATGGTGCCAAGGAAAAAGCTGTGAAAGCTGCCATGTTGTTGCACTTTTGTACTCCCCTTGGGATGCCTTGAACAGCTGCAGTGTGCCTGGAGCTAAGGGCTTCCTAGTTTTAAAAATCCTAGCCCTAGGCCTAAGCCTAACAGTAACCCTGGGAAGGGAAATCAGCCTGGTGTTAGGCTTCTTGCCAAGGAAAAAGCCGTGAAAGCAGCCATGTTGTGGCACTTTTGCACTCCCTTTTGGATGCCTTTCACAGCTCCAGTGTGCCTGGAACTCAGGGCTTCCTGATTTTAAAAATCCTAGCCCTAGGCCGAACCTCAACCCTAAGACGAGAAAGGCAAATCAGCCAGGAATTAGGCATGTCCCCAAGGAAAAAGCTGTGGAGGCAGGCATGTTGTGGTACTTTTGCGCTCTTCTTGGCTAGTCCTTCGCAGCTGCTGTGTTCTTGGAACTCAGGGCTTTCTGGTTAATAGAACCCTTACCCTAGGCGTAACTCAAACCTTAACCCTAGGAAGGAAAATCAGCCTATGGTTCGGGATGCTCTCATGGAAATATCAGTGGTGGCAGCCAAGTTGCGTCACTTTTGCACTCCCCTTGGGATGCCTTTCGCAGCTGCAGTGTGCCTGGAGCCCAGGGCTTCCTGGTTTTAAAAGTCCTAGGCCTAAGCCTAACAGTAACCCTAGGAAGGTAAATCAGCCGGGTATTAGGGTTCTTCCTAAGGGAAAAGCCGTGAAAGCAGCCATGTTGTGGCACTTCTGCACTCCCTTTGGGATGCCTTTGGCAGATGAAGTAAGCCTGGAACTCAGGGCTTCCTGGTTAAAGAAATCCAAGCCCTAGGCTGAACCCTAACCCTAACCCTAACCCTAGGCAGATAAATCAGCCTAGGTATAGGGATGGTGCCAAGGAAAAAGCTGTGAAAGCTGCCATGTTGTTGCACTTTTGTACTCCCCTTGGGATGCCTTGAACAGCTGCAGTGTGCCTGGAGCTAAGGGCTTCCTAGTTTTAAAAATCCTAGCCCTAGGCCTAAGCCTAACAGTAACCCTGGGAAGGGAAATCAGCCTGGTGTTAGGCTTCTTGCCAAGGAAAAAGCCGTGAAAGCAGCCATGTTGTGGCACTTTTGCACTCCCTTTTGGATGCCTTTCACAGCTCCAGTGTGCCTGGAACTCAGGGCTTCCTGATTTTAAAAATCCTAGCCCTAGGCCGAACCTCAGCCCTAAGACGAGAAAGGCAAATCAGCCAGGAATTAGGCATGTCCCCAAGGAAAAAGCTGTGGAGGCAGGCATGTTGTGGTACTTTTGCGCTCTTCTTGGCTAGTCCTTCGCAGCTGCTGTGTTCTTGGAACTCAGGGCTTTCTGGTTAATAGAACCCTTACCCTAGGCGTAACTCAAACCTTAACCCTAGGAAGGAAAATCAGCCTATGGTTCGGGATGCTCTCATGGAAATATCAGTGGTGGCAGCCAAGTTGCGTCACTTTTGCGCTCCCCCTGGGATGCCTTTCGCAGCTGCAGTGTGCCTGGAGCCCAGGGCTTCCTGGTTTTAAAAGTCCTAGGCCTAAGCCTAACAGTAACCCTAGGAAGGTAAATCAGCCGGGTATTAGGGTTCTTCCTAAGGGAAAAGCCGTGAAAGCAGCCATGTTGTGGCACTTCTGCACTCCCTTTGGGATGCCTTTGGCAGATGAAGTAAGCCTGGAACTCAGGGCTTCCTGGTTAAAGAAATCCAAGCCCTAGGCTGAACCCTAACCCTAACCCTAGGCAGATAAATCAGCCTAGGTATAGGGATGGTGCCAAGGAAAAAGCTGTGAAAGCTGCCATGTTGTTGCACTTTTGTACTCCCCTTGGGATGCCTTGAACAGCTGCAGTGTGCCTGGAGCTAAGGGCTTCCTAGTTTTAAAAATCCTAGCCCTAGGCCTAAGCCTAACAGTAACCCTGGGAAGGGAAATCAGCCTGGTGTTAGGCTTCTTGCCAAGGAAAAAGCCGTGAAAGCAGCCATGTTGTGGCACTTTTGCACTCCCTTTTGGATGCCTTTCACAGCTCCAGTGTGCCTGGAACTCAGGGCTTCCTGATTTTAAAAATCCTAGCCCTAGGCCGAACCTCAACCCTAAGACGAGAAAGGCAAATCAGCCAGGAATTAGGCATGTCCCCAAGGAAAAAGCTGTGGAGGCAGGCATGTTGTGGTACTTTTGCGCTCTTCTTGGCTAGTCCTTCGCAGCTGCTGTGTTCTTGGAACTCAGGGCTTTCTGGTTAATAGAACCCTTACCCTAGGCGTAACTCAAACCTTAAGCCTAGGAAGGAAAATCAGCCTATGATTCGGGATGCTCTCATGGAAATATCAGTGGTGGCAGCCAAGTTGCGTCACTTTTGCGCTCCCCTTGGGATGCCTTTCGCAGCTGCAGTGTGCCTGGAGCCCAGGGCTTCCTGGTTTTAAAAGTCCTAGGCCTAAGCCTAACAGTAACCCTAGGAAGGTAAATCAGACGGGTATTAGGGTTCTTCCTAAGGGAAAAGCCGTGAAAGCAGCCATGTTGTGGCACTTCTGCACTCCCTTTGGGATGCCTTTGGCAGATGAAGTAAGCCTGGAACTCAGGGCTTCCTGGTTAAAGAAATCCAAGCCCTAGGCTGAACCCTAACCCTAACTCTAGGCAGATAAATCAGCCTAGGTATAGGGATGGTGCCAAGGAAAAAGCTGTGAAAGCTGCCATGTTGTTGCACTTTTGTACTCCCCTTGGGATGCCTTGAACAGCTGCAGTGTGCCTGGAGCTAAGGGCTTCCTAGTTTTAAAAATCCTAGCCCTAGGCCTAAGCCTAACAGTAACCCTGGGAAGGGAAATCAGCCTGGTGTTAGGCTTCTTGCCAAGGAAAAAGCCGTGAAAGCAGCCATGTTGTGGCACTTTTGCACTCCCTTTTGGATGCCTTTCACAGCTCCAGTGTGCCTGGAACTCAGGGCTTCCTGATTTTAAAAATCCTAGCCCTAGGCCGAACCTCAACCCTAAGACGAGAAAGGCAAATCAGCCAGGAATTAGGCATGTCCCCAAGGAAAAAGCTGTGGAGGCAGGCATGTTGTGGTACTTTTGCGCTCTTCTTGGCTAGTCCTTCGCAGCTGCTGTGTTCTTGGAACTCAGGGCTTTCTGGTTAATAGAACCCTTACCCTAGGCGTAACTCAAACCTTAACCCTAGGAAGGAAAATCAGCCTATGGTTCGGGATGCTCTCATGGAAATATCAGTGGTGGCAGCCAAGTTGCGTCACTTTTGCGCTCCCCTTGGGATGCCTTTCGCAGCTGCAGTGTGCCTGGAGCCCAGGGCTTCCTGGTTTTAAAAGTCCTAGGCCTAAGCCTAACAGTAACCCTAGGAAGGTAAATCAGACGGGTATTAGGGTTCTTCCTAAGGGAAAAGCCGTGAAAGCAGCCATGTTGTGGCACTTCTGCACTCCCTTTGGGATGCCTTTGGCAGATGAAGTAAGCCTGGAACTCAGGGCTTCCTGGTTAAAGAAATCCAAGCCCTAGGCTGAACCCTAACCCTAACCCTAACCCTAGGCAGATAAATCAGCCTAGGTATAGGGATGGTGCCAAGGAAAAAGCTGTGAAAGCTGCCATGTTGTTGCACTTTTGTACTCCCCTTGGGATGCCTTGAACAGCTGCAGTGTGCCTGGAGCTAAGGGCTTCCTAGTTTTAAAAATCCTAGCCCTAGGCCTAAGCCTAACAGTAACCCTGGGAAGGGAAATCAGCCTGGTGTTAGGCTTCTTGCCAAGGAAAAAGCCGTGAAAGCAGCCATGTTGTGGCACTTTTGCACTCCCTTTTGGATGCCTTTCACAGCTCCAGTGTGCCTGGAACTCAGGGCTTCCTGATTTTAAAAATCCTAGCCCTAGGCCGAACCTCAACCCTAAGACGAGAAAGGCAAATCAGCCAGGAATTAGGCATGTCCCCAAGGAAAAAGCTGTGGAGGCAGGCATGTTGTGGTACTTTTGCGCTCTTCTTGGCTAGTCCTTCGCAGCTGCTGTGTTCTTGGAACTCAGGGCTTTCTGGTTAATAGAACCCTTACCCTAGGCGTAACTCAAACCTTAACCCTAGGAAGGAAAATCAGCCTATGGTTCGGGATGCTCTCATGGAAATATCAGTGGTGGCAGCCAAGTTGCGTCACTTTTGCACTCCCCTTGGGATGCCTTTCGCAGCTGCAGTGTGCCTGGAGCCCAGGGCTTCCTGGTTTTAAAAGTCCTAGGCCTAAGCCTAACAGTAACCCTAGGAAGGTAAATCAGCCGGGTATTAGGGTTCTTCCTAAGGGAAAAGCCGTGAAAGCAGCCATGTTGTGGCACTTCTGCACTCCCTTTGGGATGCCTTTGGCAGATGAAGTAAGCCTGGAACTCAGGGCTTCCTGGTTAAAGAAATCCAAGCCCTAGGCTGAACCCTAACCCTAACCCTAACCCTAGGCAGATAAATCAGCCTAGGTATAGGGATGGTGCCAAGGAAAAAGCTGTGAAAGCTGCCATGTTGTTGCACTTTTGTACTCCCCTTGGGATGCCTTGAACAGCTGCAGTGTGCCTGGAGCTAAGGGCTTCCTAGTTTTAAAAATCCTAGCCCTAGGCCTAAGCCTAACAGTAACCCTGGGAAGGGAAATCAGCCTGGTGTTAGGCTTCTTGCCAAGGAAAAAGCCGTGAAAGCAGCCATGTTGTGGCACTTTTGCACTCCCTTTTGGATGCCTTTCACAGCTCCAGTGTGCCTGGAACTCAGGGCTTCCTGATTTTAAAAATCCTAGCCCTAGGCCGAACCTCAGCCCTAAGACGAGAAAGGCAAATCAGCCAGGAATTAGGCATGTCCCCAAGGAAAAAGCTGTGGAGGCAGGCATGTTGTGGTACTTTTGCGCTCTTCTTGGCTAGTCCTTCGCAGCTGCTGTGTTCTTGGAACTCAGGGCTTTCTGGTTAATAGAACCCTTACCCTAGGCGTAACTCAAACCTTAACCCTAGGAAGGAAAATCAGCCTATGGTTCGGGATGCTCTCATGGAAATATCAGTGGTGGCAGCCAAGTTGCGTCACTTTTGCGCTCCCCCTGGGATGCCTTTCGCAGCTGCAGTGTGCCTGGAGCCCAGGGCTTCCTGGTTTTAAAAGTCCTAGGCCTAAGCCTAACAGTAACCCTAGGAAGGTAAATCAGCCGGGTATTAGGGTTCTTCCTAAGGGAAAAGCCGTGAAAGCAGCCATGTTGTGGCACTTCTGCACTCCCTTTGGGATGCCTTTGGCAGATGAAGTAAGCCTGGAACTCAGGGCTTCCTGGTTAAAGAAATCCAAGCCCTAGGCTGAACCCTAACCCTAACCCTAGGCAGATAAATCAGCCTAGGTATAGGGATGGTGCCAAGGAAAAAGCTGTGAAAGCTGCCATGTTGTTGCACTTTTGTACTCCCCTTGGGATGCCTTGAACAGCTGCAGTGTGCCTGGAGCTAAGGGCTTCCTAGTTTTAAAAATCCTAGCCCTAGGCCTAAGCCTAACAGTAACCCTGGGAAGGGAAATCAGCCTGGTGTTAGGCTTCTTGCCAAGGAAAAAGCCGTGAAAGCAGCCATGTTGTGGCACTTTTGCACTCCCTTTTGGATGCCTTTCACAGCTCCAGTGTGCCTGGAACTCAGGGCTTCCTGATTTTAAAAATCCTAGCCCTAGGCCGAACCTCAACCCTAAGACGAGAAAGGCAAATCAGCCAGGAATTAGGCATGTCCCCAAGGAAAAAGCTGTGGAGGCAGGCATGTTGTGGTACTTTTGCGCTCTTCTTGGCTAGTCCTTCGCAGCTGCTGTGTTCTTGGAACTCAGGGCTTTCTGGTTAATAGAACCCTTACCCTAGGCGTAACTCAAACCTTAAGCCTAGGAAGGAAAATCAGCCTATGATTCGGGATGCTCTCATGGAAATATCAGTGGTGGCAGCCAAGTTGCGTCACTTTTGCGCTCCCCTTGGGATGCCTTTCGCAGCTGCAGTGTGCCTGGAGCCCAGGGCTTCCTGGTTTTAAAAGTCCTAGGCCTAAGCCTAACAGTAACCCTAGGAAGGTAAATCAGACGGGTATTAGGGTTCTTCCTAAGGGAAAAGCCGTGAAAGCAGCCATGTTGTGGCACTTCTGCACTCCCTTTGGGATGCCTTTGGCAGATGAAGTAAGCCTGGAACTCAGGGCTTCCTGGTTAAAGAAATCCAAGCCCTAGGCTGAACCCTAACCCTAACTCTAGGCAGATAAATCAGCCTAGGTATAGGGATGGTGCCAAGGAAAAAGCTGTGAAAGCTGCCATGTTGTTGCACTTTTGTACTCCCCTTGGGATGCCTTGAACAGCTGCAGTGTGCCTGGAGCTAAGGGCTTCCTAGTTTTAAAAATCCTAGCCCTAGGCCTAAGCCTAACAGTAACCCTGGGAAGGGAAATCAGCCTGGTGTTAGGCTTCTTGCCAAGGAAAAAGCCGTGAAAGCAGCCATGTTGTGGCACTTTTGCACTCCCTTTTGGATGCCTTTCACAGCTCCAGTGTGCCTGGAACTCAGGGCTTCCTGATTTTAAAAATCCTAGCCCTAGGCCGAACCTCAACCCTAAGACGAGAAAGGCAAATCAGCCAGGAATTAGGCATGTCCCCAAGGAAAAAGCTGTGGAGGCAGGCATGTTGTGGTACTTTTGCGCTCTTCTTGGCTAGTCCTTCGCAGCTGCTGTGTTCTTGGAACTCAGGGCTTTCTGGTTAATAGAACCCTTACCCTAGGCGTAACTCAAACCTTAACCCTAGGAAGGAAAATCAGCCTATGGTTCGGGATGCTCTCATGGAAATATCAGTGGTGGCAGCCAAGTTGCGTCACTTTTGCGCTCCCCTTGGGATGCCTTTCGCAGCTGCAGTGTGCCTGGAGCCCAGGGCTTCCTGGTTTTAAAAGTCCTAGGCCTAAGCCTAACAGTAACCCTAGGAAGGTAAATCAGACGGGTATTAGGGTTCTTCCTAAGGGAAAAGCCGTGAAAGCAGCCATGTTGTGGCACTTCTGCACTCCCTTTGGGATGCCTTTGGCAGATGAAGTAAGCCTGGAACTCAGGGCTTCCTGGTTAAAGAAATCCAAGCCCTAGGCTGAACCCTAACCCTAACCCTAACCCTAGGCAGATAAATCAGCCTAGGTATAGGGATGGTGCCAAGGAAAAAGCTGTGAAAGCTGCCATGTTGTTGCACTTTTGTACTCCCCTTGGGATGCCTTGAACAGCTGCAGTGTGCCTGGAGCTAAGGGCTTCCTAGTTTTAAAAATCCTAGCCCTAGGCCTAAGCCTAACAGTAACCCTGGGAAGGGAAATCAGCCTGGTGTTAGGCTTCTTGCCAAGGAAAAAGCCGTGAAAGCAGCCATGTTGTGGCACTTTTGCACTCCCTTTTGGATGCCTTTCACAGCTCCAGTGTGCCTGGAACTCAGGGCTTCCTGATTTTAAAAATCCTAGCCCTAGGCCGAACCTCAACCCTAAGACGAGAAAGGCAAATCAGCCAGGAATTAGGCATGTCCCCAAGGAAAAAGCTGTGGAGGCAGGCATGTTGTGGTACTTTTGCGCTCTTCTTGGCTAGTCCTTCGCAGCTGCTGTGTTCTTGGAACTCAGGGCTTTCTGGTTAATAGAACCCTTACCCTAGGCGTAACTCAAACCTTAACCCTAGGAAGGAAAATCAGCCTATGGTTCGGGATGCTCTCATGGAAATATCAGTGGTGGCAGCCAAGTTGCGTCACTTTTGCGCTCCCCTTGGGATGCCTTTCGCAGCTGCAGTGTGCCTGGAGCCCAGGGCTTCCTGGTTTTAAAAGTCCTAGGCCTAAGCCTAACAGTAACCCTAGGAAGGTAAATCAGCCGGGTATTAGGGTTCTTCCTAAGGGAAAAGCCGTGAAAGCAGCCATGTTGTGGCACTTCTGCACTCCCTTTGGGATGCCTTTGGCAGATGAAGTAAGCCTGGAACTCAGGGCTTCCTGGTTAAAGAAATCCAAGCCCTAGGCTGAACCCTAACCCTAACCCTAGGCAGATAAATCAGCCTAGGTATAGGGATGGTGCCAAGGAAAAAGCTGTGAAAGCTGCCATGTTGTTGCACTTTTGTACTCCCCTTGGGATGCCTTGAACAGCTGCAGTGTGCCTGGAGCTAAGGGCTTCCTAGTTTTAAAAATCCTAGCCCTAGGCCTAAGCCTAACAGTAACCCTGGGAAGGGAAATCAGCCTGGTGTTAGGCTTCTTGCCAAGGAAAAAGCCGTGAAAGCAGCCATGTTGTGGCACTTTTGCACTCCCTTTTGGATGCCTTTCACAGCTGCAGTGTGCCTGGAACTCAGGGCTTCCTGATTTTAAAAATCCTAGCCCTAGGCTGAACCTCAACCCTAAGACGAGAAAGGCAAATCAGCCAGGAATTAGGCATGTCCCCAAGGAAAAAGCTGTGGAGGCAGGCATGTTGTGGTACTTTTGCGCTCTTCTTGGCTAGTCCTTCGCAGCTGCTGTGTTCTTGGAACTCAGGGCTTTCTGGTTAATAGAACCCTTACCCTAGGCGTAACTCAAACCTTAACCCTAGGAAGGAAAATCAGCCTATGGTTCGGGATGCTCTCATGGAAATATCAGTGGTGGCAGCCAAGTTGCGTCACTTTTGCGCTCCCCTTGGGATGCCTTTCGCAGCTGCAGTGTGCCTGGAGCCCAGGGCTTCCTGGTTTTAAAAGTCCTAGGCCTAAGCCTAACAGTAACCCTAGGAAGGTAAATCAGCCGGGTATTAGGGTTCTTCCTAAGGGAAAAGCCGTGAAAGCAGCCATGTTGTGGCACTTCTGCACTCCCTTTGGGATGCCTTTGGCAGATGAAGTAAGCCTGGAACTCAGGGCTTCCTGGTTAAAGAAATCCAAGCCCTAGGCTGAACCCTAACCCTAACCCTAACCCTAGGCAGATAAATCAGCCTAGGTATAGGGATGGTGCCAAGGAAAAAGCTGTGAAAGCTGCCATGTTGTTGCACTTTTGTACTCCCCTTGGGATGCCTTGAACAGCTGCAGTGTGCCTGGAGCTAAGGGCTTCCTAGTTTTAAAAATCCTAGCCCTAGGCCTAAGCCTAACAGTAACCCTGGGAAGGCAAATCAGCCTGGTGTTAGGCTTCTTGCCAAGGAAAAAGCCGTGAAAGCAGCCATGTTGTGGCACTTTTGCACTCCCTTTTGGATGCCTTTCACAGCTCCAGTGTGCCTGGAACTCAGGGCTTCCTGATTTTAAAAATCCTAGCCCTAGGCCGAACCTCAGCCCTAAGACGAGAAAGGCAAATCAGCCAGGAATTAGGCATGTCCCCAAGGAAAAAGCTGTGGAGGCAGGCATGTTGTGGTACTTTTGCGCTCTTCTTGGCTAGTCCTTCGCAGCTGCTGTGTTCTTGGAACTCAGGGCTTTCTGGTTAATAGAACTCTTACCCTAGGCGTAACTCAAACCTTAACCCTAGGAAGGAAAATCAGCCTATGGTTCGGGATGCTCTCATGGAAATATCAGTGGTGGCAGCCAAGTTGCGTCACTTTTGCGCTCCCCCTGGGATGCCTTTCGCAGCTGCAGTGTGCCTGGAGCCCAGGGCTTCCTGGTTTTAAAAGTCCTAGGCCTAAGCCTAACAGTAACCCTAGGAAGGTAAATCAGCCGGGTATTAGGGTTCTTCCTAAGGGAAAAGCCGTGAAAGCAGCCATGTTGTGGCACTTCTGCACTCCCTTTGGGATGCCTTTGGCAGATGAAGTAAGCCTGGAACTCAGGGCTTCCTGGTTAAAGAAATCCAAGCCCTAGGCTGAACCCTAACCCTAACCCTAGGCAGATAAATCAGCCTAGGTATAGGGATGGTGCCAAGGAAAAAGCTGTGAAAGCTGCCATGTTGTTGCACTTTTGTACTCCCCTTGGGATGCCTTGAACAGCTGCAGTGTGCCTGGAGCTAAGGGCTTCCTAGTTTTAAAAATCCTAGCCCTAGGCCTAAGCCTAACAGTAACCCTGGGAAGGGAAATCAGCCTGGTGTTAGGCTTCTTGCCAAGGAAAAAGCCGTGAAAGCAGCCATGTTGTGGCACTTTTGCACTCCCTTTTGGATGCCTTTCACAGCTCCAGTGTGCCTGGAACTCAGGGCTTCCTGATTTTAAAAATCCTAGCCCTAGGCTGAACCTCAACCCTAAGACGAGAAAGGCAAATCAGCCAGGAATTAGGCATGTCCCCAAGGAAAAAGCTGTGGAGGCAGGCATGTTGTGGTACTTTTGCGCTCTTCTTGGCTAGTCCTTCGCAGCTGCTGTGTTCTTGGAACTCAGGGCTTTCTGGTTAATAGAACCCTTACCCTAGGCGTAACTCAAACCTTAACCCTAGGAAGGAAAATCAGCCTATGGTTCGGGATGCTCTCATGGAAATATCAGTGGTGGCAGCCAAGTTGCGTCACTTTTGCGCTCCCCTTGGGATGCCTTTCGCAGCTGCAGTGTGCCTGGAGCCCAGGGCTTCCTGGTTTTAAAAGTCCTAGGCCTAAGCCTAACAGTAACCCTAGGAAGGTAAATCAGCCGGGTATTAGGGTTCTTCCTAAGGGAAAAGCCGTGAAAGCAGCCATGTTGTGGCACTTCTGCACTCCCTTTGGGATGCCTTTGGCAGATGAAGTAAGCCTGGAACTCAGGGCTTCCTGGTTAAAGAAATCCAAGCCCTAGGCTGAACCCTAACCCTAACCCTAACCCTAGGCAGATAAATCAGCCTAGGTATAGGGATGGTGCCAAGGAAAAAGCTGTGAAAGCTGCCATGTTGTTGCACTTTTGTACTCCCCTTGGGATGCCTTGAACAGCTGCAGTGTGCCTGGAGCTAAGGGCTTCCTAGTTTTAAAAATCCTAGCCCTAGGCCTAAGCCTAACAGTAACCCTGGGAAGGCAAATCAGCCTGGTGTTAGGCTTCTTGCCAAGGAAAAAGCCGTGAAAGCAGCCATGTTGTGGCACTTTTGCACTCCCTTTTGGATGCCTTTCACAGCTCCAGTGTGCCTGGAACTCAGGGCTTCCTGATTTTAAAAATCCTAGCCCTAGGCCGAACCTCAGCCCTAAGACGAGAAAGGCAAATCAGCCAGGAATTAGGCATGTCCCCAAGGAAAAAGCTGTGGAGGCAGGCATGTTGTGGTACTTTTGCGCTCTTCTTGGCTAGTCCTTCGCAGCTGCTGTGTTCTTGGAACTCAGGGCTTTCTGGTTAATAGAACTCTTACCCTAGGCGTAACTCAAACCTTAACCCTAGGAAGGAAAATCAGCCTATGGTTCGGGATGCTCTCATGGAAATATCAGTGGTGGCAGCCAAGTTGCGTCACTTTTGCGCTCCCCCTGGGATGCCTTTCGCAGCTGCAGTGTGCCTGGAGCCCAGGGCTTCCTGGTTTTAAAAGTCCTAGGCCTAAGCCTAACAGTAACCCTAGGAAGGTAAATCAGCCGGGTATTAGGGTTCTTCCTAAGGGAAAAGCCGTGAAAGCAGCCATGTTGTGGCACTTCTGCACTCCCTTTGGGATGCCTTTGGCAGATGAAGTAAGCCTGGAACTCAGGGCTTCCTGGTTAAAGAAATCCAAGCCCTAGGCTGAACCCTAACCCTAACCCTAGGCAGATAAATCAGCCTAGGTATAGGGATGGTGCCAAGGAAAAAGCTGTGAAAGCTGCCATGTTGTTGCACTTTTGTACTCCCCTTGGGATGCCTTGAACAGCTGCAGTGTGCCTGGAGCTAAGGGCTTCCTAGTTTTAAAAATCCTAGCCCTAGGCCTAAGCCTAACAGTAACCCTGGGAAGGGAAATCAGCCTGGTGTTAGGCTTCTTGCCAAGGAAAAAGCCGTGAAAGCAGCCATGTTGTGGCACTTTTGCACTCCCTTTTGGATGCCTTTCACAGCTCCAGTGTGCCTGGAACTCAGGGCTTCCTGATTTTAAAAATCCTAGCCCTAGGCCGAACCTCAACCCTAAGACGAGAAAGGCAAATCAGCCAGGAATTAGGCATGTCCCCAAGGAAAAAGCTGTGGAGGCAGGCATGTTGTGGTACTTTTGCGCTCTTCTTGGCTAGTCCTTCGCAGCTGCTGTGTTCTTGGAACTCAGGGCTTTCTGGTTAATAGAACCCTTACCCTAGGCGTAACTCAAACCTTAACCCTAGGAAGGAAAATCAGCCTATGGTTCGGGATGCTCTCATGGAAATATCAGTGGTGGCAGCCAAGTTGCGTCACTTTTGCGCTCCCCTTGGGATGCCTTTCGCAGCTGCAGTGTGCCTGGAGCCCAGGGCTTCCTGGTTTTAAAAGTCCTAGGCCTAAGCCTAACAGTAACCCTAGGAAGGTAAATCAGACGGGTATTAGGGTTCTTCCTAAGGGAAAAGCCGTGAAAGCAGCCATGTTGTGGCACTTCTGCACTCCCTTTGGGATGCCTTTGGCAGATGAAGTAAGCCTGGAACTCAGGGCTTCCTGGTTAAAGAAATCCAAGCCCTAGGCTGAACCCTAACCCTAACTCTAGGCAGATAAATCAGCCTAGGTATAGGGATGGTGCCAAGGAAAAAGCTGTGAAAGCTGCCATGTTGTTGCACTTTTGTACTCCCCTTGGGATGCCTTGAACAGCTGCAGTGTGCCTGGAGCTAAGGGCTTCCTAGTTTTAAAAATCCTAGCCCTAGGCCTAAGCCTAACAGTAACCCTGGGAAGGGAAATCAGCCTGGTGTTAGGCTTCTTGCCAAGGAAAAAGCCGTGAAAGCAGCCATGTTGTGGCACTTTTGCACTCCCTTTTGGATGCCTTTCACAGCTCCAGTGTGCCTGGAACTCAGGGCTTCCTGATTTTAAAAATCCTAGCCCTAGGCCGAACCTCAACCCTAAGACGAGAAAGGCAAATCAGCCAGGAATTAGGCATGTCCCCAAGGAAAAAGCTGTGGAGGCAGGCATGTTGTGGTACTTTTGCGCTCTTCTTGGCTAGTCCTTCGCAGCTGCTGTGTTCTTGGAACTCAGGGCTTTCTGGTTAATAGAACCCTTACCCTAGGCGTAACTCAAACCTTAACCCTAGGAAGGAAAATCAGCCTATGGTTCGGGATGCTCTCATGGAAATATCAGTGGTGGCAGCCAAGTTGCGTCACTTTTGCGCTCCCCTTGGGATGCCTTTCGCAGCTGCAGTGTGCCTGGAGCCCAGGGCTTCCTGGTTTTAAAAGTCCTAGGCCTAAGCCTAACAGTAACCCTAGGAAGGTAAATCAGCCGGGTATTAGGGTTCTTCCTAAGGGAAAAGCCGTGAAAGCAGCCATGTTGTGGCACTTCTGCACTCCCTTTGGGATGCCTTTGGCAGATGAAGTAAGCCTGGAACTCAGGGCTTCCTGGTTAAAGAAATCCAAGCCCTAGGCTGAACCCTAACCCTAACCCTAACCCTAGGCAGATAAATCAGCCTAGGTATAGGGATGGTGCCAAGGAAAAAGCTGTGAAAGCTGCCATGTTGTTGCACTTTTGTACTCCCCTTGGGATGCCTTGAACAGCTGCAGTGTGCCTGGAGCTAAGGGCTTCCTAGTTTTAAAAATCCTAGCCCTAGGCCTAAGCCTAACAGTAACCCTGGGAAGGGAAATCAGCCTGGTGTTAGGCTTCTTGCCAAGGAAAAAGCCGTGAAAGCAGCCATGTTGTGGCACTTTTGCACTCCCTTTTGGATGCCTTTCACAGCTCCAGTGTGCCTGGAACTCAGGGCTTCCTGATTTTAAAAATCCTAGCCCTAGGCCGAACCTCAACCCTAAGACGAGAAAGGCAAATCAGCCAGGAATTAGGCATGTCCCCAAGGAAAAAGCTGTGGAGGCAGGCATGTTGTGGTACTTTTGCGCTCTTCTTGGCTAGTCCTTCGCAGCTGCTGTGTTCTTGGAACTCAGGGCTTTCTGGTTAATAGAACCCTTACCCTAGGCGTAACTCAAACCTTAACCCTAGGAAGGAAAATCAGCCTATGGTTCGGGATGCTCTCATGGAAATATCAGTGGTGGCAGCCAAGTTGCGTCACTTTTGCGCTCCCCTTGGGATGCCTTTCGCAGCTGCAGTGTGCCTGGAGCCCAGGGCTTCCTGGTTTTAAAAGTCCTAGGCCTAAGCCTAACAGTAACCCTAGGAAGGTAAATCAGCCGGGTATTAGGGTTCTTCCTAAGGGAAAAGCCGTGAAAGCAGCCATGTTGTGGCACTTCTGCACTCCCTTTGGGATGCCTTTGGCAGATGAAGTAAGCCTGGAACTCAGGGCTTCCTGGTTAAAGAAATCCAAGCCCTAGGCTGAACCCTAACCCTAACCCTAGGCAGATAAATCAGCCTAGGTATAGGGATGGTGCCAAGGAAAAAGCTGTGAAAGCTGCCATGTTGTTGCACTTTTGTACTCCCCTTGGGATGCCTTGAACAGCTGCAGTGTGCCTGGAGCTAAGGGCTTCCTAGTTTTAAAAATCCTAGCCCTAGGCCTATGCCTAACAGTAACCCTGGGAAGGGAAATCAGCCTGGTGTTAGGCTTCTTGCCAAGGAAAAAGCCGTGAAAGCAGCCATGTTGTGGCACTTTTGCACTCCCTTTTGGATGCCTTTCACAGCTCCAGTGTGCCTGGAACTCAGGGCTTCCTGATTTTAAAAATCCTAGCCCTAGGCTGAACCTCAACCCTAAGACGAGAAAGGCAAATCAGCCAGGAATTAGGCATGTCCCCAAGGAAAAAGCTGTGGAGGCAGGCATGTTGTGGTACTTTTGCGCTCTTCTTGGCTAGTCCTTCGCAGCTGCTGTGTTCTTGGAACTCAGGGCTTTCTGGTTAATAGAACCCTTACCCTAGGCGTAACTCAAACCTTAACCCTAGGAAGGAAAATCAGCCTATGGTTCGGGATGCTCTCATGGAAATATCAGTGGTGGCAGCCAAGTTGCGTCACTTTTGCGCTCCCCTTGGGATGCCTTTCGCAGCTGCAGTGTGCCTGGAGCCCAGGGCTTCCTGGTTTTAAAAGTCCTAGGCCTAAGCCTAACAGTAACCCTAGGAAGGTAAATCAGACGGGTATTAGAGTTCTTCCTAAGGGAAAAGCCGTGAAAGCAGCCATGTTGTGGCACTTCTGCACTCCCTTTGGGATGCCTTTGGCAGATGAAGTAAGCCTGGAACTCAGGGCTTCCTGGTTAAAGAAATCCAAGCCCTAGGCTGAACCCCAACCCTAACTCTAGGCAGATAAATCAGCCTAGGTATAGGGATGGTGCCAAGGAAAAAGCTGTGAAAGCTGCCATGTTGTTGCACTTTTGTACTCCCCTTGGGATGCCTTGAACAGCTGCAGT
Organism: Ammospiza nelsoni; assembly: GCF_027579445.1. NCBI lineage: Eukaryota > Metazoa > Chordata > Aves > Passeriformes > Passerellidae > Ammospiza > Ammospiza nelsoni. The sequence goes on along the minus strand of NC_080647.1, from coordinate 20,009,524 downwards.
GTGCCTGGAGCTAAGGGCTTCCTAGTTTTAAAAATCCTAGCCCTAGGCCTAAGCCTAACAGTAACCCTGGGAAGGGAAATCAGCCTGGTGTTAGGCTTCTTGCCAAGGAAAAAGCCGTGAAAGCAGCCATGTTGTGGCACTTTTGCACTCCCTTTTGGATGCCTTTCACAGCTCCAGTGTGCCTGGAACTCAGGGCTTCCTGATTTTAAAAATCCTAGCCCTAGGCCGAACCTCAACCCTAAGACGAGAAAGGCAAATCAGCCAGGAATTAGGCATGTCCCCAAGGAAAAAGCTGTGGAGGCAGGCATGTTGTGGTACTTTTGCGCTCTTCTTGGCTAGTCCTTCGCAGCTGCTGTGTTCTTGGAACTCAGGGCTTTCTGGTTAATAGAACCCTTACCCTAGGCGTAACTCAAACCTTAACCCTAGGAAGGAAAATCAGCCTATGGTTCGGGATGCTCTCATGGAAATATCAGTGGTGGCAGCCAAGTTGCGTCACTTTTGCGCTCCCCTTGGGATGCCTTTCGCAGCTGCAGTGTGCCTGGAGCCCAGGGCTTCCTGGTTTTAAAAGTCCTAGGCCTAAGCCTAACAGTAACCCTAGGAAGGTAAATCAGCCGGGTATTAGGGTTCTTCCTAAGGGAAAAGCCGTGAAAGCAGCCATGTTGTGGCACTTCTGCACTCCCTTTGGGATGCCTTTGGCAGATGAAGTAAGCCTGGAACTCAGGGCTTCCTGGTTAAAGGAATCCAAGCCCTAGGCTGAACCCTAACCCTAACCCTAACCCTAGGCAGATAAATCAGCCTAGGTATAGGGATGGTGCCAAGGAAAAAGCTGTGAAAGCTGCCATGTTGTTGCACTTTTGTACTCCCCTTGGGATGCCTTGAACAGCTGCAGTGTGCCTGGAGCTAAGGGCTTCCTAGTTTTAAAAATCCTAGCCCTAGGCCTAAGCCTAACAGTAACCCTGGGAAGGGAAATCAGCCTGGTGTTAGGCTTCTTGCCAAGGAAAAAGCCGTGAAAGCAGCCATGTTGTGGCACTTTTGCACTCCCTTTTGGATGCCTTTCACAGCTCCAGTGTGCCTGGAACTCAGGGCTTCCTGATTTTAAAAATCCTAGCCCTAGGCCGAACCTCAGCCCTAAGACGAGAAAGGCAAATCAGCCAGGAATTAGGCATGTCCCCAAGGAAAAAGCTGTGGAGGCAGGCATGTTGTGGTACTTTTGCGCTCTTCTTGGCTAGTCCTTCGCAGCTGCTGTGTTCTTGGAACTCAGGGCTTTCTGGTTAATAGAACCCTTACCCTAGGCGTAACTCAAACCTTAACCCTAGGAAGGAAAATCAGCCTATGGTTCGGGATGCTCTCATGGAAATATCAGTGGTGGCAGCCAAGTTGCGTCACTTTTGCGCTCCCCCTGGGATGCCTTTCGCAGCTGCAGTGTGCCTGGAGCCCAGGGCTTCCTGGTTTTAAAAGTCCTAGGCCTAAGCCTAACAGTAACCCTAGGAAGGTAAATCAGCCGGGTATTAGGGTTCTTCCTAAGGGAAAAGCCGTGAAAGCAGCCATGTTGTGGCACTTCTGCACTCCCTTTGGGATGCCTTTGGCAGATGAAGTAAGCCTGGAACTCAGGGCTTCCTGGTTAAAGAAATCCAAGCCCTAGGCTGAACCCTAACCCTAACCCTAGGCAGATAAATCAGCCTAGGTATAGGGATGGTGCCAAGGAAAAAGCTGTGAAAGCTGCCATGTTGTTGCACTTTTGTACTCCCCTTGGGATGCCTTGAACAGCTGCAGTGTGCCTGGAGCTAAGGGCTTCCTAGTTTTAAAAATCCTAGCCCTAGGCCTAAGCCTAACAGTAACCCTGGGAAGGGAAATCAGCCTGGTGTTAGGCTTCTTGCCAAGGAAAAAGCCGTGAAAGCAGCCATGTTGTGGCACTTTTGCACTCCCTTTTGGATGCCTTTCACAGCTCCAGTGTGCCTGGAACTCAGGGCTTCCTGATTTTAAAAATCCTAGCCCTAGGCCGAACCCCAACCCTAAGACGAGAAAGGCAAATCAGCCAGGAATTAGGCATGTCCCCAAGGAAAAAGCTGTGGAGGCAGGCATGTTGTGGTACTTTTGCGCTCTTCTTGGCTAGTCCTTCGCAGCTGCTGTGTTCTTGGAACTCAGGGCTTTCTGGTTAATAGAACCCTTACCCTAGGCGTAACTCAAACCTTAACCCTAGGAAGGAAAATCAGCCTATGGTTCGGGATGCTCTCATGGAAATATCAGTGGTGGCAGCCAAGTTGCGTCACTTTTGCGCTCCCCTTGGGATGCCTTTCGCAGCTGCAGTGTGCCTGGAGCCCAGGGCTTCCTGGTTTTAAAAGTCCTAGGCCTAAGCCTAACAGTAACCCTAGGAAGGTAAATCAGACGGGTATTAGGGTTCTTCCTAAGGGAAAAGCCGTGAAAGCAGCCATGTTGTGGCACTTCTGCACTCCCTTTGGGATGCCTTTGGCAGATGAAGTAAGCCTGGAACTCAGGGCTTCCTGGTTAAAGAAATCCAAGCCCTAGGCTGAACCCTAACCCTAACCCTAACCCTAGGCAGATAAATCAGCCTAGGTATAGGGATGGTGCCAAGGAAAAAGCTGTGAAAGCTGCCATGTTGTTGCACTTTTGTACTCCCCTTGGGATGCCTTGAACAGCTGCAGTGTGCCTGGAGCTAAGGGCTTCCTAGTTTTAAAAATCCTAGCCCTAAGCCTAAGCCTAACAGTAACCCTGGGAAGGGAAATCAGCCTGGTGTTAGGCTTCTTGCCAAGGAAAAAGCCGTGAAAGCAGCCATGTTGTGGCACTTTTGCACTCCCTTTTGGATGCCTTTCACAGCTGCAGTGTGCCTGGAACTCAGGGCTTCCTGATTTTAAAAATCCTAGCCCTAGGCCGAACCCCAGCCCTAAGACGAGAAAGGCAAATCAGCCAGGAATTAGGCATGTCCCCAAGGAAAAAGCTGTGGAGGCAGGCATGTTGTGGTACTTTTGCGCTCTTCTTGGCTAGTCCTTCGCAGCTGCTGTGTTCTTGGAACTCAGGGCTTTCTGGTTAATAGAACCCTTACCCTAGGCGTAACTCAAACCTTAACCCTAGGAAGGAAAATCAGCCTATGGTTCGGGATGCTCTCATGGAAATATCAGTGGTGGCAGCCAAGTTGCGTCACTTTTGCGCTCCCCTTGGGATGCCTTTCGCAGCTGCAGTGTGCCTGGAGCCCAGGGCTTCCTGGTTTTAAAAGTCCTAGGCCTAAGCCTAACAGTAACCCTAGGAAGGTAAATCAGCCGGGTATTAGGGTTCTTCCTAAGGGAAAAGCCGTGAAAGCAGCCATGTTGTGGCACTTCTGCACTCCCTTTGGGATGCCTTTGGCAGATGAAGTAAGCCTGGAACTCAGGGCTTCCTGGTTAAAGAAATCCAAGCCCTAGGCTGAACCCTAACCCTAACCCTAGGCAGATAAATCAGCCTAGGTATAGGGATGGTGCCAAGGAAAAAGCTGTGAAAGCTGCCATGTTGTTGCACTTTTGTACTCCCCTTGGGATGCCTTGAACAGCTGCAGTGTGCCTGGAGCTAAGGGCTTCCTAGTTTTAAAAATCCTAGCCCTAGGCCTAAGCCTAACAGTAACCCTGGGAAGGGAAATCAGCCTGGTGTTAGGCTTCTTGCCAAGGAAAAAGCCGTGAAAGCAGCCATGTTGTGGCACTTTTGCACTCCCTTTTGGATGCCTTTCACAGCTCCAGTGTGCCTGGAACTCAGGGCTTCCTGATTTTAAAAATCCTAGCCCTAGGCCGAACCTCAACCCTAAGACGAGAAAGGCAAATCAGCCAGGAATTAGGCATGTCCCCAAGGAAAAAGCTGTGGAGGCAGGCATGTTGTGGTACTTTTGCGCTCTTCTTGGCTAGTCCTTCGCAGCTGCTGTGTTCTTGGAACTCAGGGCTTTCTGGTTAATAGAACCCTTACCCTAGGCGTAACTCAAACCTTAACCCTAGGAAGGAAAATCAGCCTATGGTTCGGGATGCTCTCATGGAAATATCAGTGGTGGCAGCCAAGTTGCGTCACTTTTGCGCTCCCCTTGGGATGCCTTTCGCAGCTGCAGTGTGCCTGGAGCCCAGGGCTTCCTGGTTTTAAAAGTCCTAGGCCTAAGCCTAACAGTAACCCTAGGAAGGTAAATCAGCCGGGTATTAGGGTTCTTCCTAAGGGAAAAGCCGTGAAAGCAGCCATGTTGTGGCACTTCTGCACTCCCTTTGGGATGCCTTTGGCAGATGAAGTAAGCCTGGAACTCAGGGCTTCCTGGTTAAAGAAATCCAAGCCCTAGGCTGAACCCTAACCCTAACCCTAGGCAGATAAATCAGCCTAGGTATAGGGATGGTGCCAAGGAAAAAGCTGTGAAAGCTGCCATGTTGTTGCACTTTTGTACTCCCCTTGGGATGCCTTGAACAGCTGCAGTGTGCCTGGAGCTAAGGGCTTCCTAGTTTTAAAAATCCTAGCCCTAGGCCTAAGCCTAACAGTAACCCTGGGAAGGCAAATCAGCCTGGTGTTAGGCTTCTTGCCAAGGAAAAAGCCGTGAAAGCAGCCATGTTGTGGCACTTTTGCACTCCCTTTTGGATGCCTTTCACAGCTCCAGTGTGCCTGGAACTCAGGGCTTCCTGATTTTAAAAATCCTAGCCCTAGGCCGAACCTCAGCCCTAAGACGAGAAAGGCAAATCAGCCAGGAATTAGGCATGTCCCCAAGGAAAAAGCTGTGGAGGCAGGCATGTTGTGGTACTTTTGCGCTCTTCTTGGCTAGTCCTTCGCAGCTGCTGTGTTCTTGGAACTCAGGGCTTTCTGGTTAATAGAACCCTTACCCTAGGCGTAACTCAAACCTTAACCCTAGGAAGGAAAATCAGCCTATGGTTCGGGATGCTCTCATGGAAATATCAGTGGTGGCAGCCAAGTTGCGTCACTTTTGCGCTCCCCCTGGGATGCCTTTCGCAGCTGCAGTGTGCCTGGAGCCCAGGGCTTCCTGGTTTTAAAAGTCCTAGGCCTAAGCCTAACAGTAACCCTAGGAAGGTAAATCAGCCGGGTATTAGGGTTCTTCCTAAGGGAAAAGCCGTGAAAGCAGCCATGTTGTGGCACTTCTGCACTCCCTTTGGGATGCCTTTGGCAGATGAAGTAAGCCTGGAACTCAGGGCTTCCTGGTTAAAGAAATCCAAGCCCTAGGCTGAACCCTAACCCTAACCCTAACCCTAGGCAGATAAATCAGCCTAGGTATAGGGATGGTGCCAAGGAAAAAGCTGTGAAAGCTGCCATGTTGTTGCACTTTTGTACTCCCCTTGGGATGCCTTGAACAGCTGCAGTGTGCCTGGAGCTAAGGGCTTCCTAGTTTTAAAAATCCTAGCCCTAGGCCTAAGCCTAACAGTAACCCTGGGAAGGGAAATCAGCCTGGTGTTAGGCTTCTTGCCAAGGAAAAAGCCGTGAAAGCAGCCATGTTGTGGCACTTCTGCACTCCCTTTGGGATGCCTTTGGCAGATGAAGTAAGCCTGGAACTCAGGGCTTCCTGATTTTAAAAATCCTAGCCCTAGGCCGAACCCCAGCCCTAAGACGAGAAAGGCAAATCAACCAGGAAATTAGGCATGTCCCCAAGGAAAAAGCTGTGGAGGCAGGCATGTTGTGGTACTTTTGCGCTCTTCTTGGCTAGTCCTTCGCAGCTGCTGTGTTCTTGGAACTCAGGGCTTTCTGGTTAATAGAACCCTTACCCTAGGCGTAACTCAAACCTTAACCCTAGGAAGGAAAATCAGCCTATGGTTCGGGATGCTCTCATGGAAATATCAGTGGTGGCAGCCAAGTTGCGTCACTTTTGCGCTCCCCCTGGGATGCCTTTCGCAGCTGCAGTGTGCCTGGAGCCCAGGGCTTCCTGGTTTTAAAAGTCCTAGGCCTAAGCCTAACAGTAACCCTAGGAAGGTAAATCAGCCGGGTATTAGGGTTCTTCCTAAGGGAAAAGCCGTGAAAGCAGCCATGTTGTGGCACTTCTGCACTCCCTTTGGGATGCCTTTGGCAGATGAAGTAAGCCTGGAACTCAGGGCTTCCTGGTTAAAGAAATCCAAGCCCTAGGCTGAACCCTAACCCTAACCCTAGGCAGATAAATCAGCCTAGGTATAGGGATGGTGCCAAGGAAAAAGCTGTGAAAGCTGCCATGTTGTTGCACTTTTGTACTCCCCTTGGGATGCCTTGAACAGCTGCAGTGTGCCTGGAGCTAAGGGCTTCCTAGTTTTAAAAATCCTAGCCCTAGGCCTAAGCCTAACAGTAACCCTGGGAAGGGAAATCAGCCTGGTGTTAGGCTTCTTGCCAAGGAAAAAGCCGTGAAAGCAGCCATGTTGTGGCACTTTTGCACTCCCTTTTGGATGCCTTTCACAGCTCCAGTGTGCCTGGAACTCAGGGCTTCCTGATTTTAAAAATCCTAGCCCTAGGCCGAACCCCAACCCTAAGACGAGAAAGGCAAATCAGCCAGGAATTAGGCATGTCCCCAAGGAAAAAGCTGTGGAGGCAGGCATGTTGTGGTACTTTTGCGCTCTTCTTGGCTAGTCCTTCGCAGCTGCTGTGTTCTTGGAACTCAGGGCTTTCTGGTTAATAGAACCCTTACCCTAGGCGTAACTCAAACCTTAACCCTAGGAAGGAAAATCAGCCTATGGTTCGGGATGCTCTCATGGAAATATCAGTGGTGGCAGCCAAGTTGCGTCACTTTTGCGCTCCCCTTGGGATGCCTTTCGCAGCTGCAGTGTGCCTGGAGCCCAGGGCTTCCTGGTTTTAAAAGTCCTAGGCCTAAGCCTAACAGTAACCCTAGGAAGGTAAATCAGACGGGTATTAGGGTTCTTCCTAAGGGAAAAGCCGTGAAAGCAGCCATGTTGTGGCACTTCTGCACTCCCTTTGGGATGCCTTTGGCAGATGAAGTAAGCCTGGAACTCAGGGCTTCCTGGTTAAAGAAATCCAAGCCCTAGGCTGAACCCTAACCCTAACCCTAACCCTAGGCAGATAAATCAGCCTAGGTATAGGGATGGTGCCAAGGAAAAAGCTGTGAAAGCTGCCATGTTGTTGCACTTTTGTACTCCCCTTGGGATGCCTTGAACAGCTGCAGTGTGCCTGGAGCTAAGGGCTTCCTAGTTTTAAAAATCCTAGCCCTAAGCCTAAGCCTAACAGTAACCCTGGGAAGGGAAATCAGCCTGGTGTTAGGCTTCTTGCCAAGGAAAAAGCCGTGAAAGCAGCCATGTTGTGGCACTTTTGCACTCCCTTTTGGATGCCTTTCACAGCTGCAGTGTGCCTGGAACTCAGGGCTTCCTGATTTTAAAAATCCTAGCCCTAGGCCGAACCCCAGCCCTAAGACGAGAAAGGCAAATCAGCCAGGAATTAGGCATGTCCCCAAGGAAAAAGCTGTGGAGGCAGGCATGTTGTGGTACTTTTGCGCTCTTCTTGGCTAGTCCTTCGCAGCTGCTGTGTTCTTGGAACTCAGGGCTTTCTGGTTAATAGAACCCTTACCCTAGGCGTAACTCAAACCTTAACCCTAGGAAGGAAAATCAGCCTATGGTTCGGGATGCTCTCATGGAAATATCAGTGGTGGCAGCCAAGTTGCGTCACTTTTGCGCTCCCCTTGGGATGCCTTTCGCAGCTGCAGTGTGCCTGGAGCCCAGGGCTTCCTGGTTTTAAAAGTCCTAGGCCTAAGCCTAACAGTAACCCTAGGAAGGTAAATCAGCCGGGTATTAGGGTTCTTCCTAAGGGAAAAGCCGTGAAAGCAGCCATGTTGTGGCACTTCTGCACTCCCTTTGGGATGCCTTTGGCAGATGAAGTAAGCCTGGAACTCAGGGCTTCCTGGTTAAAGAAATCCAAGCCCTAGGCTGAACCCTAACCCTAACCCTAGGCAGATAAATCAGCCTAGGTATAGGGATGGTGCCAAGGAAAAAGCTGTGAAAGCTGCCATGTTGTTGCACTTTTGTACTCCCCTTGGGATGCCTTGAACAGCTGCAGTGTGCCTGGAGCTAAGGGCTTCCTAGTTTTAAAAATCCTAGCCCTAGGCCTAAGCCTAACAGTAACCCTGGGAAGGGAAATCAGCCTGGTGTTAGGCTTCTTGCCAAGGAAAAAGCCGTGAAAGCAGCCATGTTGTGGCACTTTTGCACTCCCTTTTGGATGCCTTTCACAGCTCCAGTGTGCCTGGAACTCAGGGCTTCCTGATTTTAAAAATCCTAGCCCTAGGCCGAACCTCAACCCTAAGACGAGAAAGGCAAATCAGCCAGGAATTAGGCATGTCCCCAAGGAAAAAGCTGTGGAGGCAGGCATGTTGTGGTACTTTTGCGCTCTTCTTGGCTAGTCCTTCGCAGCTGCTGTGTTCTTGGAACTCAGGGCTTTCTGGTTAATAGAACCCTTACCCTAGGCGTAACTCAAACCTTAACCCTAGGAAGGAAAATCAGCCTATGGTTCGGGATGCTCTCATGGAAATATCAGTGGTGGCAGCCAAGTTGCGTCACTTTTGCGCTCCCCCTGGGATGCCTTTCGCAGCTGCAGTGTGCCTGGAGCCCAGGGCTTCCTGGTTTTAAAAGTCCTAGGCCTAAGCCTAACAGTAACCCTAGGAAGGTAAATCAGCCGGGTATTAGGGTTCTTCCTAAGGGAAAAGCCGTGAAAGCAGCCATGTTGTGGCACTTCTGCACTCCCTTTGGGATGCCTTTGGCAGATGAAGTAAGCCTGGAACTCAGGGCTTCCTGGTTAAAGAAATCCAAGCCCTAGGCTGAACCCTAACCCTAACCCTAGGCAGATAAATCAGCCTAGGTATAGGGATGGTGCCAAGGAAAAAGCTGTGAAAGCTGCCATGTTGTTGCACTTTTGTACTCCCCTTGGGATGCCTTGAACAGCTGCAGTGTGCCTGGAGCTAAGGGCTTCCTAGTTTTAAAAATCCTAGCCCTAGGCCTAAGCCTAACAGTAACCCTGGGAAGGCAAATCAGCCTGGTGTTAGGCTTCTTGCCAAGGAAAAAGCCGTGAAAGCAGCCATGTTGTGGCACTTTTGCACTCCCTTTTGGATGCCTTTCACAGCTCCAGTGTGCCTGGAACTCAGGGCTTCCTGATTTTAAAAATCCTAGCCCTAGGCCGAACCTCAGCCCTAAGACGAGAAAGGCAAATCAGCCAGGAATTAGGCATGTCCCCAAGGAAAAAGCTGTGGAGGCAGGCATGTTGTGGTACTTTTGCGCTCTTCTTGGCTAGTCCTTCGCAGCTGCTGTGTTCTTGGAACTCAGGGCTTTCTGGTTAATAGAACCCTTACCCTAGGCGTAACTCAAACCTTAACCCTAGGAAGGAAAATCAGCCTATGGTTCGGGATGCTCTCATGGAAATATCAGTGGTGGCAGCCAAGTTGCGTCACTTTTGCGCTCCCCCTGGGATGCCTTTCGCAGCTGCAGTGTGCCTGGAGCCCAGGGCTTCCTGGTTTTAAAAGTCCTAGGCCTAAGCCTAACAGTAACCCTAGGAAGGTAAATCAGCCGGGTATTAGGGTTCTTCCTAAGGGAAAAGCCGTGAAAGCAGCCATG